>NC_068989.1:37930604-37935749 GCF_001194135.2 Octopus bimaculoides | reverse complement strand
TATATATATATATATATATATATCTTAGAAAAAGGTTGACAATAACTTCAGGAGGAAAGAAAGAAAATGGTATATGCAGTTTCGGTGTATATGTTGAGAGCTTGGATATATGAACATCTCAAAGATCATAATCATTAGAATAGTTGTTAAATGGGAATTAATCTGTCATTACTATTTAAATCACAAGCACAGATATATATACACATCCATACAGACACACACACAAAGTTACACACACACACGCACACAAATAGAAAAATAGCCAGTCAAAGAATTAGAAGGAGAATGAGTTCTTTCCTCCATAGATTTCAGGAGTATATTTTTCTATCTAGCTAAACTTGAAAAGGAATTTAAACCAATTATCTGTTTGAAATTTTTTTGTTCTAGCTGGCATAAGAGGATTAATTGACATTAGGTCTACTTTTATTTTGAAAGTACTGTGAGTAGAAGATACTTGTAGCTGTAGCATAATTTTCTAGGTTAACTGATCCTAATATGGTACTTCAAAGTTCCAGTAAAATATCAGATATGCAAAAATAGAAAAAATATGAAAGAAAGAGTGAGTGTGTGTGTGAGAGAGAGAGAGTTCCAAAGCAAGCTATAATGTTACCCACCCACTGATGGATAGTGTTGATTAAAATAATCGAAATGAATCTATGAACAATTGATGCCATAGCTCTATTTAATTGAACTGCATGCACTAAATATGTCAGTGAAATATACAGATACACTTGCACATCTGCACGTCCACATATTCAGACACATTTCTTTATGTCTGTGTGATTATGTATTCTCTATGTGTACACACAGACACAATCTAACATCTTTATCACTAATGACAATTTATTTTTGATTTAAAATGCTATATCTAAAAAAGCATCCTCTCTACAATTTATTGATTAAATTCTATTAGTTTTATTCCCTGTATACTTCGTTATTTTCATCATTATTTGCAACATATGATAAATTGAAAATATTAACAATGTTTCGGATGGCTTTTATATTTTTTTATTCAATAAAATAGATTTAATTTTTTTTAAATAAAAATCATATTGTTCTTATCTTGAATACTATGCATTATGTTTGGTTGTTAAGGATTATAAAAACATTGTGATGGTTTTATATCCTTAAGCATTTCTCTCTCTGAAAATGTCAGCAATCTATAAATGCAGATGATGTTCATTGCCTGTTAATTATCAACTGAAATTTATGAGAAAAATGTTTAAATTTTTAATAACAGTTTCTGCTACTTTTCCTTTATTTTTTATAAGTTGTTGTGCTTTTAATACTAACATTTTTCATCCTTAATTCCATTTCATTTATATATTATAACAAGTGAAATAATGACACATGATTAACATTCTGTATTCTAGGAAATGCACTGCACAGTGATACAAAAACCAAACTGGTGAATATTTCACCAATTCATAAAAGATGCATCCTGTTATCAAATACAACGGTTTCGAATTTAAAATGCTGGATTACTGACCACACAACTTGTCAATAAAAGTTTTACAACAACCACCACTGTATTGAGCATTTGACCAAACACATAACTCTGCTTGTTATAATTTGATTGCCATAAAGCAGGTTTTACTCAACTGTTTCATTGTGAGAGTATTTCTGGCTTGGAGATCACAGGTGTGTTTCATTGTTGTTAGTTATTGGATTAAACAACAACAACAATCTCATCTAATTACGTATGGAAAAGATGGATTTAAAATCAAAAACAGAAAATTGTCATCATCACAAAAATCTGAATATTACATTATAATCATTATTTCTTTCAGAATCTTTGATGTAACACAGTAGACAAATATTCAGATATTGTAGCTGCTTATTTCTACTTTCATGAAAATGAAAAGAATTTTGACAGAGATTGGTCTACCATTGTGATTATTTCATGAGCATATTTCTAATGAAGCACAATATAGATTAACTATGAAACTAGTAAAGAATTTAGAGGGAATTAGTAAAACAACTTTCAGATTATTATAGTGGTGTCTGTATCATAGTAGAAAAATTATAATATTGAAAAGTTTTCATTTTAATACAAATACTTCAAATTGAGAAGTTTTCTATTCTAAAACCAGAAACAGTTTCAAGTAGATTGGTATGAAAAGGTTTAAGCAGGTCAACTAATATAGTTCTTTTGAATATTCTGACACTGATTCCTAACATTAGTAGAGGAGTATGAATTTAAAGAGTATCTTCCCCCTCCTCCTCCTCCTCATCATCATCATTTAATGTTCGTTGTCCATGCTGGCATGAGTTGGGCGGTTTGGCTAGGTTGGCATGCTGGAAAGCTGCACCAGACTCCAGTCTCACTTGACATGGCTTTCTACGGCTGGGTGCCCTTCCTAATGCCAACCACTCCGAGAGTGTATGGGTGCTTTTACATCCCACCAGCATGGTTGCCAATTTTTGTGATTTTGCACAGCTTGATGGGTCTTATTCTCAAGCACAACATAATGCCAAAGGTCTTGGTTATTGCTTCTGTGAAGCCTGCCTCCATGAGGCCCAATGCTTGGAAGGAACTCAGCCACTTTGCTGCCATGAAGCCCAATGCTTGAAAGGAACTCAGCCACCTTGCCTCTGTGAGGCCCAAACATTCAAAAGATCTTCTTTACATGCCACCAGCATAGGACCACTTGGCTTGATGGGTCCTCTCAAGCACAACACATTGCCAAAGGTCTGTCACCAGTCATTGCCTCTCTGAGGCACAAAGTTCGAAGATCATGCTTCACCACCTCATCCCATATCTTCCTGGATTTACCACTACCACAGGTTCCCTCCACTGTTAGAGATTGACACTACTTTACACAGCTGTCCTCATCCATACACAAGCTGTCCTCATCAATATTCAGTAAGAGCATCTCTAATAAAACAGCAAGTACATATTTTGATAATCTCACAAAGATAAAGAACAAAGTTACCTAAATATTGTGAGAACTCTAATTTGGCACTCTGCTCTTTCTGTTACTCCACTATATTCCTTGATTATGATGTGACATTATAGTAAGAAAGGAATAAACAGATGGATGTGGGAGAGAGGGTACATTTTAATCATGACAGAGACAACCTCTCTGTTGCAAGGGGCTTCATGAAATACATCTAGTCCATAATGTGGGGTGGATGGTTTGTTATGCGAAGGGTATCCAATGGCAAAAAGAAAAAAACTATCAAAATGAAGAAGGAATGAAAAGAATCAATATCAAATTGACAACATTTGAAGTGCAACAAAGATGTTCAGTTTTCTCTGTTACTCACCATTACAGTTTTTCACTCACATATAAATACATCCAATCAGATTTCTAAGCTGTCTTGGCATAAAAAAATTAAATAAAGTTTTAAAAATTGGATGGTATAACTATGTCTCGGCATCTTTAAATAGTCACAGACTGAAATATCTACAGAAGTAAAAAATTCAGAGATGAATACAAATATCCATAATCTCTAATTCAGTAGCTTTAGATATAGCTTATTAACACTTATGTGACCAAATAACAATCCTTTCTACAATTGGTACAAGACCTGAAATTTTAGGGGAGGTTAGTTGATTGCTTGAACCTTGTGCTCAACTGGTATTTATTTTATGAACCCCAAAAGGATGAAAGGCAAATTCAACCTTGGAATTCGAACTCAGAACATAACGATGGACAAAATGTTTAGAAGCATTTTGTCCATTGTGCAATTATTCTACCAGCTTGCTGCCTTATATGACAAAATAATAATTATAAAAATAATAATAATTCTTTATAATTTTGGCTGAAGGCCAACAATTTTAAGAGGAGGTTAAGTCAAATACATTGCCCCCAGTACTTGACTGGAACTTTATTTTATCTACAATCTAAGAATGACAGCCAATATCTGTACTCAGAATATGAAAAGCTGGAAAAAATACCATTACACATTTTGTCTAGCATGCAAGTTTTGCCAGCTTGCCATCTTAAATAATAATAATCATAATAATAATAATCCTTTCTACTGGAAGCACAAGGTCTCACATTTGGGGGAAGGGATTAAGTCAATTACATCGACTCCAGTGCATAACTGGTACTTATTTAACTGACCCCGAAAGGATGCCAAGCAAAGTTGACCTTTGAGGAATTTGAACTCAGAGCGTAGAGGCAGACAAAATACCACTAAGTATTTTACTCAGTATGCTAAAAATTCTGCCAGCTCGCTGCCTTAATGATGATGATGATGATGATGATGATGATGGTGATGATGATGATGATGATGATGATGATGATGATGATGATGATGATGATGAAGAAGAAGAAGAAAGAACAAAAAATACAAACTGATAAACTGATCCAGCAAAATAGGCACAGTGCCTTGGTAGAGAAAAAAAAAATGTCCTGTTTTGTCAATATGCCTTGTCAATTTTATTATTATTATCGTTATCATCAGCAATGATGATGGTTTGTAGTATCATGGGATTGGTTTTGTGCCCAGTTTAATTATGCTTCTTATCAAATTCATGGTCTAGGATGAGGGACATTTTGTATCTACTGTATAAAAGTTTTCCTGCACTTCATATCTGTTCTTACTTTATTATTGTTGTTATTGTTGTTCTTTGGGTATTATTTTTCTATTTTTTAACCAGATACAAGCATATAGCAAGATCTCCACAATACTCCAGCAACAGAAATAGCAAGTGAATTTAACTTCTTTTTATAGAACTGTAAAATATAATGATGATAAAACAGTGAAGAAGGGGAAAATAAAATAGGAAAATGGACAAAAAGAAGTCAAAATGATGGAAATGATTCTGAATTTAGACCAATATAGATCATTGATTGGTAATAGAATCATGTTTGGTATTCGGTCAAATATATTAAGTGCCATGGGCTGTAGACATTAAAATATAACTAAATCAATAAGAGAAGAAATAAATAAAATAAAAAAAATATGAATGAATAAATGAATGAAAGCAAATGGTAATCATAAATGATGCAGAAGCCCCTGCAAGACAGCTAAATATCAATTAGATGGATGGAGAGTGGAGTGACAATAACAATATATGTATCAATTTAGGTGGTGGCTTGCTGGTTGGGCCATGTGTGTTTATTTATGTGTGTGTGCATTTGTGTGTGTATATATATATATATATATATATATATATATATATATATATAT
>NC_068989.1:37905005-37930414 GCF_001194135.2 Octopus bimaculoides | reverse complement strand
TTATATGTGCATGTATATGCAAGTATGTGTGTGTGTGTGTGTGTGTGTGTGTGTGTGTGTGTGTGTGTGTGTGTGTGTGTGTGTGTGTGTGTGTATAAGTGGAGGTAAAATGGCTGACAACATAAATTATTGCACTGTCCTCTCAGGATTTATATTATGATTCATATCCTCTGCAAGATTTTTCATTATGCCCCTAAGTGGAACACTATTCCATATTCCCTGCTTCTTTTTGCTGTAGAGAATAGGTTCCTATTAGATATAAGAATGTTACATGTGAAAGACTAGCATCCTATCCAAATAGTAATTTATCTCCCATCCTTTTAGCAGTATTGAAGCCATAGCTTAGCTCTAGCTTTATGAGAATATACAACATGTGAAAATATTCATCATTATTATATGCATGTATGTGTGTGTGTGTGTGTCTGTGTGTGTGTGTGTGTGTGTGTGTGTGCTTCTATTAGTAATAAAAGAAAAAATATCTAAAATGCCTATACATGAACAATAAAATAGTAATAACTAGATAGATAAAAACATATAAAATAATCTGAAAGTACAAACCAAAAAAACTTAAAAGTTCTTTACATCAATTCAGTATGTGGTATTCACATAAGGCGTTGGCTGCTATTCACTTTTCTCAATTTGAATTATGAGAAAATAGAATGTAAATGGAAGGGATTTGAAGAGAATCCCAAAACTGAATCCAATTGCCAAAGCCAAGTCTCTATTAGATTACCAATCAATATAGTTGCATCACATGTCTACTGGTTAACAATTGAAACCAACATGCTATATCAAGATTTCTTAACAATGTATCGTAGCAATATTCTCATTAACTTTATCATAATTCTTAGGAGCTGAATATTGCAATTCATGACCATCATCATCATCATTTTCATCATCATCATCATTGTCATTGTCAACATCATCATAAAAAGATATTTCCTTTTTTCCTTTTATTGACAAGAGATGGACAAACTGCAGTATACTATTTCTGTGAGTGTCATCTTATTGCTTAAGCACACCCATATTGACAAATAGTTTTAGGTTTAATCTAAATAGTTCTTGCCAAATTCTTCTCAGTCTGCTCATATGGTTTATTTTCCACAAACAATTTACCCATTCCTTATTCCAGAAATGTACAACCCATGTATGATATATATTCATAACATCTTATTGCTTAAAAAAAAATATTTAAAATTACTTTTAGAAACACAAGAAAATATATTTAAATGTTTTGAAACTACCAAAATATTTTTTAAATAGTTCAATAACATCTGTGTCCATGTTGTTGCTAACACTGCTTCTAGACTTATTTCTCCAATATGAATTATTATATATTGAAATAACATAATCTTGATCTGCAAATGTATCAGTTCTTGCTTAACTGGCAAACATTCTTTTTATTATCAGCTAAAAAAAATCATTTCCAATAAAGTCATCTAATGCCAGTGAACATCAGTGTTAAGAAAAGATGCATAGAAAAATACATCAGAACATTGGATGCTTTGAAAATAACTGCTGAAAAATTTCTGTGTATTTCAGACTTCAAATGTAAAATCGAAATACTATTTTCTAAACCTAAAGTATTTTACTTTTTCTAATATACATCTAACTTCTTCTCAAAATACTCTTAGACAAGAAGATATTTTAGCAAGTGTATTCTATGAATGTTCTGTCACTATCATCATCATCATCATCATCATTAATCATTTATTTACTATACTAGTATGGGTTGGATGGTTCAACAGAATCTGGTGAGTTGGAGGATTGCATCATGCTCCAGTGTCTGCATTGGTATGGTTTTTACAGCTGGAAGGCCCTTCTTAATGCCAACCACTTTACAGAGTGTGCTAGGTGCTTTTTTCTTGTCATGGCACCAGCACTTTTGTGGTTGCCATGTAACTTCTTGACTGAGTAGGACTATAGTAGAGAGGGAGGTGGATTTAAGGTAAGTGTTGATAGATTAATGTATGAAAGAAGAGACAAAAAACAGGTTTCATTTTGCATTGGAGATACATGGCTACCCAACATTATGTAATTGTGAGTGAAAATAATTAGGGTGGAGCTGGAAAGAGAGGTAAAGATGATTTTTGCAGTATGTTAGATTGTGTGCCCAAGATTCAAAACAGTCTATATAAGACAGAATGGAGACAGAAGAACAAGAAGGGTGAAGGTTGCAGTAGTGTATGAGGAGAGTGAGATAGGGGTATGCAGTAGGGAGTGAATATAGTAAATGATTAGCTAAGGGGGATGTGGTTAATCATAAACTTGAGTTGGAAGGAAAATAGGGGATAGGGTGGCAGTGGTCTGAAGTACATAGAAGTGAATCAGCAAGAAGTGATTTGGAAAAGAGGGTGGAATATCTGATAACACAGAGACAATGGTCAATGGAATATGTGAATGGGAAGAGGCAATATTAAGAATAAAGAATGGAGTGCAAAAGATGTGGTTCTGAGTAATGAAAGAGATAACTTATAAGACAAGAAATGATGAAATACGTAGTTCTGCCCTTACATCATCATAGAGGTATGTTATAAAACAGATGTCTGGGGCAGTCTATATATATATATATATATATATATATATATATATATATACCAATAGTAAATCCAAAAGAACTAACACAAAAAAACAACAACAACGTGAGTACGTGGTACATGTAGTGTATTAGCAGATGCACAGGAATGGAAAGATGGTTTAATGCTTCAAGCAGCCACTCTTCTTCGGAAACAGAGGAAAGTCCAATAGAATGGAAGACGGAGGAAGAAATTGCCAACGATTCACATGTGATACATATATACCAGCCAGTGTCAAATCAAACTGCTTTAAATAATAATGATAGTAATAATAATAATAATAATATTAATAATAATAATCATAATAATAATAATATATATATATACATACATATATATATATATATATATATATATATATATATATACACACACACACACATATATATAGGTGTTTATGAATGCATGCAGAAATTTCATGTATATGTGTGTATGATGTATATATAACATTTAATGACTTTAAAGAATTCAAAGATGTTAAATTTATAACTAGTTCAATATATTTTGACATTTATATTTATAAAGTAATCATTGCTTGTCTATACTGGAGTTATGAGAACTAAATTATACTTATATGTATCTAGTAATAAATTTTTGTACTGTGTCAGGTATCACAACATTAAATATCATTATTTGTTGCACTAACAATAAAGTTTCATGCCATATTTATACTTTTTACTTCCCATTTTATAACAGACACTTTATGCATTTCATAAATTTACCAGCAAAAACAAGTTGCAGAGAGCAAGTTCAGCTGTTATATCCATTAACAAGGTGAACGTTAAATTATTCGAATAAGATAATTTTCAGACTATTAGCCTCATCATTAGAGGGGAAAAATTGTTCAATGTTTACATCTTCACTGCATGAAACAGTAGATTAATGGATAAAAATATTATTTTCCTTAGTTTAGAAATTCAGGCTCCTAATTCAGGCTCACTCAAGAAATATGTACACTTGATGGTGATTGAAAATGACACTGATGTACCATAGTTTCTCTCTGTGTCTTCAACTGTTATACAACAGTTTGAACTTCTCAGAACTATTTAGCGCTGCGTGTGATTTTGTAAACTTACTGTTGTGTATTCCCTGTGTTATATATATTGCTAGCTGTTCATATTGGCAGAATTATTAAAGTATCAGAAAAAATGCCCTGCAGTATTTGTTCTAGCTAGCTCTTCTCATTCTGAGTTCAAATTCCACCAAGGTCAGTTTTGCCTTTCATTTTTCTGGAGTCTATTAACTAAAGTACCAATTCCAGCATCAATTTAATCAACTAGCCCTTCCCTGCAAAATTCCTACCTTTTGCCTATGTAACAAATAATCATTTTCACCTCATCTCATCTTCACCCACTTATTCCTGGGAGGGTTGTAGGGGCAGATTCCTCATGCTATTCTCCTGTTGGATTCTGATAGGAACAATTATTTTATTATTCATATACCTACAATATTTTCTATATATGTGGATTATGCACCAATATAGCTGTTTTGTCTACACTGATGATGTCATGCAATATGTTTTCGAAATTAAAACTTAGAGTCTTAAAAGTAATGAAAAGACGCATTTAAAATGTAGTCCTAGATGTATAATGAGATGGGATAGACATGGCTTGCTTGATCAGAGATGACTTAAGCGCTAAATAACAATGACAACTGAAGTATATAGAATATAGACATACTGTTTGGAATTCCAGTTTATTTGTGATTTAACTGTAGGTGACATGATAACAAATGGACTTTAGTTATGCAATTTAAAATTTTCTTTTCTTTCTAAAACTGTTAACAACAACCTCCCTAAATAGAATAAAATTGCTAGTCTTTTGCAAACTGTACCATTGGTAAAAAAAAAAAGTTGATAGCTTATGAGGAGGAGAGCCCTAGTGTTACAATTTGCTAGTATAAATATCCAAAGACCTCTACTGAAACAAAAGAAAAATATAAAAGATGAAGTAAAAATAGCAGTTTCTATATTTCTATATTTCTGATATCCTCTGTACACATGAACACCAAAAGACAATTTATGAACATTACATTTCCCTTGATGTTATGCAATATGAAGATTTATCCACAGACCAGTTTTATATTCACTTAAATGAACAAACCAAATACAGTAATTTTAAGGATCAAAAAGATGTCATAGTATTTGATCATATTATTGAAAAACGTTATAATGAAGAAGTAATTGTTTTTCAATTCATGAAAAGATGCAGGATATAAAATGATGTGAAGATATGGACAGTATTAAAAATAATTGTTATTGAATCCAAGGAATATCAGAAGGAAAGTAATCTAAATAGAATTACTCAAGATTTAATAAATAATAGAATGTGTAAAAATATTTTCAAAATAATAGAATATCATGACAAACTAGAAAGAAATGTTTCTGTTATAATTCTAGAAAATCGCATGGCAATTAGATTTAAACATATCGGACAATTACAAATATATCTTTCCTAATTTTTATGAAGTAAAGTAAACATCAAGAGATATTCAATGTCCCACAAGGAATGTTCAATGAAATATATGTCAATAAATTGGACATTTTAGGGCAGTGGGTTGGCAGAATCATTACAAATGTTTAGCTGTATTTCATCCATCTTTACATTCTGAGTTCAAATTCTGCTGAGGTCATCTTTGCTTTTCATCCTTTCAGGGTCAAAAAAATAAGTACCAGCTGAGCACTGGGGAGAATGTAGTTGAGTAACTCCTGCCACCAAAAGTGCTGGCCTTGTGCCAAAATTTGAAATCAATATATTGAACATTTTACCAGATGTTGCAAATTCTTGACAACCTGTATATGTCATGGGTAATGATGGTGATGACAGTGACAGGAATTTCAGAGACATATGTCCATTTTTAGAAGTTCACTTCATTATAGCTTTAAAGTTAATAGTGACAATATAAGAGAGAATATGATAACCTGCTCTGCTAGTAACATTCTCATCCACCTTCTCGATTCATGATAATCAATAGACATCATTGAGGCTAAGACACAGGGCATGATAAAGGACAGGAAAAATAACTTGAAAATCAATGAGATGTTATAATATATTGTATTATGGTTCTGAACTAATAAAGGTAATTGAAAATTTCATTACTGATGTTAAACATCATAATAAAATTGTCATTGGAACATTTGTTAATCAATGGATGTGGACAAGCAATGTTGGTATAAATGTCAAAGGATATGGATCTCATTCATTTAAACATAAACTTCCTTCATGTGCATGATAATTTTCAAGTTACATTTAATGGTTTGGGTAAATTAGGCATTTTCCAGCCAAAATTATTCGTTGAGAAACTAATTATTTCAGTTTCCCTTGAGTCTCACTCAATACCATTTCAGCCACAGAGACAAAAAGAGTCTACTTTGGATAAGCTTTAAAAAATAACATAATATGAAAGTTAAATGGCTTGCTTTTTAGATCCATTTCATTGTACTGAAGTCAAAATAAAAACAATAGAAAAAGATTGGGTTTTAAGAATTTGCATTGCTATGTCAAGAGCAGTGCTACAATGAGAAATTGCTAAATGTGAAGAATGTAGCGAAGAGAAAGAGAAAGAGTAGATCCAACAGAACGAACAGTCATTCAAGTTGACAGAGCAATCAATGATATTATAACAGAGAAAGTTGCCAGTCTATCAGAGTTACTCACAGAAATGTTTCAAATATCTAACAAAGTAGGATACAGATAAATTACTAGAATAGTCAATAAAGTAATACAGGAAGAAGGTATACCCAAAGACTGGTATAGCAGCATAATTATAAATTGCTGCAAGAGCAAATGTGTAATACTAGAAAGGAAAGAAAGTACAAGTGTTAGACCAAGTTATGAAAGTTACAGAAAGATTTATAGTGAAATTGATCAGGGACAGGATTAGACTCAATGAGATGTTCAGTTTTGCACTAGGAAAAAGATTTACCAATGCTATATTCCTTGTCAGACAACTGCAGGGGAAATACTTATTTAGGAGTAATCCACTATATTTAACATTCAAGATAGGGAAGGCTTTGACTAGGTTCAATGCTCTGTAATCTAGTGGTCACTAAGGAAAATGTGAAGAGTAGATGAAATGTCTGTGATGACCATTCCACTGACAGAGTCACAGTCAGCAAGGTGATAGTCAGAATGAGTCCCGTGAAAAATTTAGTGTGCAGGAAGATGTTCATCAGGGTTGAGTTATTGACCCTCTTCTGTTTATTATGGTGCTCCAAGCTATAACAGAGGTTTAAGACTGCTGTTGGTGATTTACCTCTTATAGCTGAATAATTGGAAGATTTGGAGAAGAATTCTAGATACAGATCAAAATGCAGAATAGCAAAAATCCTTAAAGGAAATGACTATGCTTGATATGGAAAAAAAAAAAGAAGAGACTAAGCAGAAATTTCTTACAGAGTGCTGAAGGCAAGCAATGAATACATAAGAGATGTTGATTCAGAGGCAGGCTAACAGAGAAAATATAAATTTGTCTGGTACAAAGGTACAGGAGTAACAGTTATTAAGAGCATATGGAAAATAAGCTCTCTCAAATACCTAGACAGCTCTATAGAAGTATATGATAGTTCTTTTACCTAAATAATTTTATTAGTGGGGGTAGGTTTTCTAAAAGTGTAGTAACCAGAGAATTATTAACTTTGGAGCAGCAAAGGACTTTTCCTTCAGAGTAAAGAACAGACTCTAGAGTGCTTACTTACAAACTGTGATACTGCAAAGTGTTAAGACATGGGATCCTGTATACAGATATGCAAAGACTTCAAAGGAATGAAGTGAACCTGTTGAACTAGACATAAAATATTAATGTACATGCACAATAGAGTACAAAGGATCTGAGAGAAAACCTTTAAGAGGAATCAGATTAGTATGGAAGAAAGAAGACTGATCTCAATGTGTTATATTTCGTGCAAGCCTGGCAAAATGTTAGATAAAATTTGGGTAAATGTATATATCATATGCATATGTGAGTGTGTGTGTGTGTGTATATATATATATATATATATATACACACACATACTGCAAAGTATCTATCTTCTTCCTCTCTTATCTATTCATCACTCTCCTGTATGTTGCTCTCTCTCTCTTTCTGTTCACACACTATTCTGTTTATACACAATCTCCATGCCACCCTCTGTATCTCTCTAACCTTCTCTCCTCCAATTATGCTACCTGTGTAACGAGATTGCATTGCATCTATTCACATCTGTAATACTTCTGCACTTATCCTCCAGTATATCTTGCCACCACTTCCTCATTGACATTATTTGCTTATAGCTATCTTGACAACACATTACTTGTACCCCTTCTCGGCAGTGAATATCATCTTCTATACTTCTAGCTGCCACACTTTTCCCTTCTTCTCTAGATGTAACATATTGATGAGGAAAATATGTGGAGTAAAAGATCCTTTACTTGAAAAGTTGGTAAAGTCTAAAGATAAAAAAGGTATTTAGCCATAAAGCTCTACCTAATTAATATATTCTTCAAACCCATGCTAGCATGAAAACATGGATGTAAAAACAAATGAAAGTGTGTGTGTGTGTGTGTGTGTGTGTGTGTGTGTGTGTGCGTGCACAGATTGTTTGAGGTGGTATGCAGATTTTATATATTAAGAAAAAGGAGACAGTCAAGATTTGGATAAGAACTATTTATTTAGCACTATCATCCTTTGAGAGAATCATCATGAATCATTCATAATGAATCCTGCAAAGGGTCAAAAGCACTAAATAAATAGTTCTTTTCTAAATCCTGACTACCTCCTTTTTCTTTATGTATGTATGTGTGTATGTATGCATGCATGCATGTATGTATACATGCATGTAAGTATCTATGTATGCATTTTTGAATGTATGCATGTATATGTGTATCAACCACCATTTCATTTACACACCACTTGAAAATGGTTGAGTGATGGCTAGTTATTTAGTAAAATTGACATACAATAGAGGATTCCATCAAATAGAATTGTATGAAGAATCAGGTAAAATTACAGCATTGTTACCCACAATGAATTGTATCCACTTAAGTTAAGTTTGAGAATTCACACAACATCTGGAGATATTCACCATGTCTAAAATATATCACATAATTTATCAGATATTTGCAGCTTGCAATGGTTACAAATGTTGTACTGGTTACTTTTGCATTTGTTTCCACAAGTGAAGATATTATATGCACTTGAAAACTGTACAACCATTGCTTATAACATTTTAGTTGAATTGCAAATAAACTGAAGGCTAAACCGTAAACAAAAACTAATCTCAATTTGAAGTTTAAAATATACATTTTTATTAGATACTAGCTTAAAAGCCACACTCCGTTTAGACTCTTAGGCTAGCTCCTGCCAAGGGCTATTTAGACCTGCAGCCCAAAACTGAGGTGAGCTAATGACACCAGCATCAGCCACGAATACGATTACACTTGGCTTGACAGATCTTCTCAAACAAAATTATTATCAGTAATTTTCAGTGACGCGTGACTATTTAGAAGAGCTTAAATGTAGAAGCAAAGTTTATAAATGAACTGAATTGTTGTGAGGAGTGAAAAATCTTGTTCTTCCACTGAAAGTGAGGAATATTAGAATATTCTTACTTTGATCACTAGCTTGTACCAAAAACAACATGCTTTCTATATCTTTCTCACCCTTATCGGATGGACAGGAGAACAAAATATTAGACTTTTCCCTCCTCATGGCAACTGAACTGATCAAATTTTTCTTGGAACCTTCCTACAGATCCAATGAGCCAACACAGACCATCAGCAATTCCGGATCTTATCTTAAATAAGTAACAGTTTATTATTTCAGAAAAGGGATTTGTGTTAGAATTTGTTGCAAAATTCCTACAATAAGTAAATACATTAATTCTGCACTGGATAATATAAAGTCTGTTTTCAATATTCCAGAAAAATATTAAAATTGATAATGGACTACAATTTACATCCCAGAAATGTATTCAATTTCTAAACAAAGAGAAAACCCATTTAAAATATTCAACACCCATTTGATCACAGTAAAATCTTTTACTGATTTAAATTAATTGGAGTCAAAAGACAAAGCAAAATTTTAAAATGTTTGAAAACAATTGTTTCTGGTGGTAGAGATTGGTATGATGAATTGGATCAGTTTTTACTTGTCTGTATAAGTGTGCCTTGTACAACAACAAGAGCACTGTATGAATTATTGTTTGGATGATTACCATGGTAATAATATGCTATCCAATTTATCTATAGAATTTGAAAATATTGAAAAAGCAGCAAATGTTGTTGACATAATTACAAAAAAAAAAAACAGAAAGAATGTAAAGGAAAAGGTATATTATGATGTTATAACAAAACAACAGAAACACTTATAAGCGTAGATGCAGTTTTATTGACAAATGATAAATTAAGAAACTTTCAACTATTTTATCATGGTGAGAATTTTCTAATTACAGAGGATAAAGGATGGAAAGCTATAGTAAGGAATAATAAAGGATAATTATATGAGCACAGCAAGTCTTTTCTGTAAAAGATGGAAATTTTCCAGCGTCAATAGCAACAAATTCTACAACGGACTATCTGATAATTATTCTTCTGTTATATGAGTTAAGGTATTCTACTCTTATTCTTTGTTGTTTGCATGTTTTAGTTTCCTAATCACGTATAGTATTTATAAATTGAAATATTTCATTCTATCTATTATTGGTTCTCATTGCTTGCTATTGCATTCAATTTTTTTTTTGCTGATTTTAGTTAACTGATTGTGGCCATGTTGTAGAGCCCTCTTCAAGTAATTAATCAATTCACATCAACTTTATACTTATTTTATTGGTATTCTATTAACATTGGAAGGACGAAGAACAAAGTGAAATTGGGATAGCTTTGAACTCAAAACATAAGCAAGGGGATGTAACCAAATACAAACAGTATTTAGTCCTATATGGTACTGAATTCAACCTCCACCTACCTAATAACTATTGTTATTATTTAGATACTTATTCTTGCTTTGTTATGTACGAATATAAATTGTGCAATAGGGTAGTTGATCTATCAGCACTTATGGTGTTGAGAGGAAGGAAACTTCTATGGGATTACTTAACCTGCTAGAAATAGCAACCAAATCACCATTTATTTACAGCTCACCAATTTGTAAATGGACTGGATAGTGTAGTCCTAGATATGCTATTAATATATTTGGGAGAAGGATGAGATGGTCATAGCTGGAAAAGGATATCCAAATCTCCTTGAAATCAAATATACTATATTAAAAATGGGCAAATTAGATAATCCTTTCTACTATAGGCACAAGGCCTGAAATTTTTGGGGGAGGGAACTAGTTGATTACATCGACCCTAGTGTTTCACTGGTACTTGTTTTACCAACCCTGAAAAGAAGAAAGGTAAAGTCGCCCTCGGTGGAATTTGAACTCAGAATGTAGCGACGGGCAAAATACTACTAAGCATTTCATCCTGCATGCTAATGATTCTGCCAGCTCACTGCCCTTTGGATAATGTAATCCTATATACATTATAACCAACAAAAAGTTGAGATGACAATGACTGGGATCCTTTTGATAATAGGTTTGCACAATTAATGCTGGCTTAAAGTCAAGCAACAATGGGAAATATTGGTTCCACATTTTGGCACAAAGCCAGCAAGTTTGAGGTGAGTGGGCAAGTCAATTAGATTGACCACAGTGTTCAACTGGTACTTATTTTATCAACCCAGAAAGATGAAAGGCAAACTCAAGCTCAGTGGAATCTGAACTCAGAACGTAAGGACAAATGAAATGCCACTAAGCATTCTGCCCGGTTTGCTAATGATTCTGCCACCTCGCCACCTTCATAATAATGGTGAATATTAGGGATAAAGACTATTCGCATACTGATCATGATCTTCACTTATGATTCAACATTCCTCTCTCTCATCTCCCCCTGTCTAAATCCTTACAATCCACAATTATAAACTACTGCAGAGCCTTCTCTTCTCAACCCACATTTTCACAAGTCACCAGTCTGAGTAGGCCACTACAGGCTTCAAGCCTTGCTTCTTCCATATGTATTTTTTAATTAAAAAAAAAAAGAAAACAAATGCAAGGAACTTTTAATAGAGAGTTGAATAGAGAGGAGACTAAATAAATCCCAAGTCATTTGTTGTGTCTCCTATAGTACATGTTGGTAAACACTTGTAAAAGTTCTTTGTTAAAAGTTATGCAATAGTGGCCATGCAACTAGCTGTGCACCAACAGGCTTACACATTTTCAAGTGAGTGACAGAAACTAACTACTAACTAAAATACAAATGATATCAAACATAATAATCACAGACGTTGCTGTACTATTCTCTCAAACAAACACATTACTCCACTTGCCTCAGGCAAACTTTCAGAAAAATAGATACTACCATTTTACGCCAACCACTTATTGGTTGAGTGGTTGGCATTAGTAACTGCATCTAGTTGTAAATCATCTGTTATGTTAACAATTCATTCAAACTATCCAACCGATGCTACCAAGAAAGAAAAAAATAAACGTCTTTGAAAATATATTGCAAAAAACGTTGTCAAATAAAGTGAATCTCGAGCTACACCAATCTCATAACACAGTTGGATAAATTCAATTCTGATTTTTAAATCTGTACTTCTTTTTCATCAGTCTCACTACAATCACCCTCACCACTATCATGTTTAAAAGAAAAAGAAAAAAATCAATGTAAAACCACACAAACCTAAATATTCTTTAAGTTAAGAAGAATTACTGTCTTTAAGTATGATATCAGTGAAGCATTGTATTCTGTTTTGCAAATTCTCTTTGACTTTGACTGTTAGTCTGTCTATTTTCTTCTTTTTCTCTTTTTCTTTCATCTTGTCTTGTATATATTGGATTGGTCACAAATACATTCCACTCATGGTAATTGTAAACAATGCTAGACTGGATGCATTACTTGGCTTATATCAGTACTTCCCTGTTCAGATTTAAATATATGTGTGTGTGTGTGTATGTATGTGTGCATGTGTGTGCCTGCATGCGCACACGTGTGTGTGTGTGTGTGTGTGCATGCACACACATACACAGAGGATGATTCAAATGTTTCTGGAATCAGCTTTCCTTTTCATCACCCAAGATCTCTATAAAAGTAATACCAGTGATACACTGAAAATAATTCAATAGGCTTCCTGCACTTCTATAAAAAAATGGCTTCATGTTTTGTCACAACAAATATATGAGTATATATATATATATATATATATATATATATGTATATGTATAATTATGTATGTATGTATGTATGTATGTACACATTCATTTTTCATTTGTTTTTATACCCATTTTTCTATGTTAGCATGGGTTCTGCAAATATATCATTGAGGAATTAATTTTTTGTTTGTTACCTGTTTTCCAAGTGATGTATCTCTTATTTCACATTTCTTCAGATGCATATAGCCAGGAGATGATTTGTTGACAAGAGAAATAACAACATCATTGCTTGTAGCTTGCAAGTTTCAGAAGAACACAAACATAAACAAACATGCTGACACATGCATGCACACACACACACACACACACACACACACACACACACACACACACACACACACACACACACACACACACACACACACACACACACACACACACACACACACACACACAAATACATGTACGCACACAAATGATGATTCAAAAGCCTCTTTAGCTTGTATATATCATTATCATCATCTTCATCATTTAAGATCCATGTACCATATTGGCATATACAGGTGCAGGTTTGGTTGTATGGTTAAGAAGTTTACTTCCCAACCCTGCGGTTTCAAAGTTCAATCCCACAGCACACTGACTTGGGCAAGTGTATTCTACTATAGCCATGTGTGACCCAAAGCTGTGTGAGTGAACACACACGCATACATACATGCATATGTACATACTATTTACCGACCTAACTACATGCCTATGTGTGTCTATATGTATGTCTGTAGGTGTGTGTATATGTATATAGATACATATACACATACCTAGATACATATAGATACATATACACACACCTAGGCATGTAGTTAGGTAGGTAAATAGTGTGTACATATGCATGTATGTATGTGTGTGTGTGTGTTTGTGCATGTGGATGTGTGTGGATGTGCTTTTTTTACATTTGAGATCTCAGAAAGTCACTCACTACAACCAGTGTTATTGTTATTGTCCCATCTTTCAACAAATTGTCTACTTTGTTCACACCTTTAAAAAGTTTGTTTAACTTGGAAAACAAGTAGGGTTGGCAACAAGAAGGTTATCCAACAATAAGACAAATTCCTCAATAATGTAATCATCTAATCTGTGCTAACATGGAAAAATGAATGTAAGAACAAATAAATATATATATATTTGTTAATGTTCCTTGGTGGATAGGCAGATTTATTAGAGTGCTGGATGTATGCCATGCAGATTGAGTTGCAACCCATTACATCCAAATTATGCCAAAGTCAATTTTACCATTTATTTTTCTGTGTTTAATTGATTAAATATTAGACAAGTAGTGTGTCTCCCCAAAAATATTCCTAGTTTTTTACTAATGGAAGATATAATTACTGCTGGCAGAATCATTAGAGAGTTGGGCAAAATGCTGAGAAGTGTTGCTTTCAGCTCTTGATCTTTTTGAGTTCAAATTCCACTGAGATCAACATTGCCTTTTATCCTTCAGGGTTGATAAAATAAGTACTAGTTGAATACTGGTGTCAATTTAATTGAATTGCTCTCCTCCTCCTAAAATTGCTAGTCCTTTGCCAAAATTCGAAACCATTATTATTATCATTATTATTATCATTTGATGATAATGGTGGTGGTGATGGTGGTGGTGATGGTGATGATGATGATGATGATGATGATGATGGTGATGATGATGATGATGATGTTACTTTACTTTCTGTCATATTAATTATCACCAAAAGGAAATATGAAGTTGATAACAATCAATAAAACATCAGACAGAAATCTATCTTCAGGCAGAACAGTCAAAGTTGATATATTACCATTCCTTTCATGAAACTCTACCATTTCCCAGTTCATTCTGAAAATATGCTGGAGGTAAAAATAGAAAAGATAGAACTTCTAATCAACTTTATTTTTTCCTCATCCCAGTTCCTTGCTAACTGGCAGTAGCGAGATTGATATACTATGAGCATGTTCAAATCCTCGGTACCCAGATTACTTACAGTAGTTAATGATATACCAAAAGTGTGTTTTATAGTTAAAAGAGGATGGAGCTATTTGAGTCAACCTTCTTATCAATATCCACAGAGCTGAGCATGTGAATAAAGCTGTAAATATTTTGTCCAGATGTTCTGTATATCATTGTTTCAAATAGCTTTGGCATTTGTTAGTAAGTACAAGGCCAAAAATTTGGAAGAAAATGACAGTCAATGAAATCAACCTTGTCACCACCACCATGAGTTCTTGACTGGTACTTTATTTTGTCAACTCTGGAGAAATAGTAGCTAAGTTGACCTCAACAGGATTTAAACTCAAAATATAAAAAGAACCAGCACAAATACTGCAAGGCTTTGGTGATTCTGCCAATCCACAACTTTCTTCATTAAATATATAGAGAAAAATAAGAAAACAAAGTTAGATATTGTAAAAAGGAGGAGTCCTTCTTTAATGAGAGATTTTTAGATGTGGTAACAAAAGTTTTCACACCATATTCTAATGAAAGAACTAAAGAACAACCAATTAAAACATATATTAGAGGAAAACTTTTAGCTAAAATCCAACATTTAATTAGCCAAATTCCCTTATAAATGAATTATTTGCTAGTATTTTCTTTTTAATATTCAAGTCACAGACAAAATTTAATTAATAAATATATTTAATAAATAAGTGAGATTTAATTGCTGAAATAAAATTCTTTAAAAAGTTTTAGACTTTAAAAATTCACATCAGATTTTTTATGATGTTATTAAAGCTTGTATTTCAGTACTGGAATACCTCTTTACATTTGTTTTATTGTGTTATTTTCTGTACCAGAAGCAATAATCGTATATTTAGGGAAGGATAGTGGATAAAGAGAGAAACCATTGAGAAAAAAAAAATGTCTATTGTTTGCATGTTTATCATATTTTATTTCTGTTTTTGCTATAATTTTAAGTTTTGTATTCTTATTAATTTCCCTGCCTATATATAGTATGCACATACACATAGTTTTGTTGTCGTTCATATATATGCACAGTTGGATAGCTAAACTACTCTTTTTTCCTTTCTTGTCCATTTTATTATCATTACAGAGTTTTATTTGTTTAAAGTGCTGCTGTTAGCACAACACTTCTGCCTAAGTTTTATTACCACTGGTAATTTTATTTTATTTCATTGATGGTACTGTTAATAACATGATAATCACATTTTAAAAGATTTCTTAGCTCAAAGCATCCTTACTGCAAACTTTTCTCTCCTATACAAATGGCCACCACTTCATACATACATACACATGTGTGTGTGCATGTGTATTCATGCAAAAAATACATAAACAGGCTTGTTATTTGCAATCGATCTCATATTAAGAGCATTTAATTGGTATGAGAGTAAAATAATGAAATACAAAGCAAATTCCTAAAATGGCCACGTGTCTTGTTTTTGTACCAGTTAATGTGAACAATAGTTGAAATTTGTAAATCATTATGGCTTTATTGTATAACTAAAAATTAAATTTTAATGACATACTTCTATTTTTACTTCAGGTTTAAATGATCCACCTCTGATGTGCTAAAAAAGTTTAACAGTTTCACACATTTATCAATTTGCTTTATTTCAGTCTGTTATTTATTATGTTTTTTATATGGTTTAGTCTGGAATAAGAGGTTGTGTTCTTTACCTTTACAGATCCAGTCTCTGGTGAAACTGGTAAAGTTGATGTTTCTCTTGAAATGCTCAAAGTTTAGGGGCAGTAAGAAAAACATGGGAAAGGAATTCTAGATGCATTCCACATTTCAAGGTGGAAGGACTGTGAAAGTGGTTAATATAAAGGTCTGGATGGTGAACACAATATCCGTGAAGAAGGAAGAAAAGACGAGAGAGTCAGGTTGATCTGAGTGAATATATGTGGGTAGCCAGTTCCAAGAAGCAGAGGTCTGGGTGGTGGATACAATGTCAGTTAAGAGTGGGCAAGAGATGAGTGAATCTGAGATGAGTGGATCTGAATAGAGATGGTATCAGACCAGTTAGCTCCAGCAGCAGAGTGAAAAAATCGTATGCCAGTGAGCCAGGGGCTGAAGTATGTTGGTTGACAAGTTTATGTCAGTTGGCTTTTTTCATATGATCCAGGATGTCTGTATGTCTAGTATCAGCACCATCCTGATTGCTGGAGCAGTGCTTCATCCTGGATGTCACTTGGGCTTTGTATAGGGTTAGTAATTTCAAATGAGAAAGAAGAGTTCTATAACTACTCTTATGAATCTGCTCTTCTGAATGCTAGTTAAAGCATAAATAGATGACTCCAAAGTTCAAACAAGTCAGCTAATGACAATGTATTGCATATTTATGATAATGTAATTCATATAACCTGATTCACTCAATTTAACTGTAAAATAGCAATCAGTCCTACTGCATAGTTGTACAGCCATTGTTGTGCATTTAAATGTTTAGTTATAATTGTTTTTCTTGTGCTTCTTGTTGTTTAACTTGAAATCAAGCCCGATTGAGCAGACCTATGATCAAGTAACAGAACCATCCTGTCTGTTCTATGTACAGGGGACCCATAATTACATTACATATGTGTCCTTTTTTTAAAGATAGCAGGCTATGATTTCACAGAGATTTGACTGTTGGTTCTAGTAGGGAGAACAACCATGAAAAAGCACCCTTATTGGCTCATTAAATATTTAGTGTTAATGTACAACATCCAATTATATAAAAATGAATTCCTTCCCATAGTTGTTTATTAAATATTACCATACTGCAAGGTATTTTGGAAACCAACCACCTTATAGTTTTGTGGTCAGACACACAAATAGCTTTCATTTTCCTGGAAAACAATTCTAGTTTTAATAAAACTAATAAACTCCAATGAACAACTTTCAGTGTCATTATCAACAACAACAATACCACCAAAACCAAATTTTACTTATACTCTTTGACATCACCAAAATCAAATTTTAATTATACACTTTGACATATTTCAAGTTACCTCATAATATAATCTCTCTACTCAGACAGATAAAGTGAAATTATTAGAAACTATTGATAACTTTTTCCATGTAGAGAACCAAAGGTGAGATACACTGCGATAATTTCCTTAACACCTTCACCCAGTCTATGGGGGTCATTTTAGTTAAATATTGTAAGCTAGTAAAAATATGAATATATTATGTATTACCTTCACTATTTAAAGAAGTATACTTTATGCTGCTATTGTTAATATCTACCACCAGGTATTTCTGTTAATTAAACAGTACAGTGCCAACAGTACAAGATGAACTGCTGTTCTTTCAGTCAATAAGTTAGTTCTATACAGTAATTCAATCTACTAAGTCATACCATCTGATATATGGAATATAACATTTAAAACTCAATCTAACTGCAACTTATCACCAAAGAAAACTTTTCATACATTATACAGAGTTACTGAAAGTCATTGCTATTGTTTAGCCTCAGATCAGACCAGATCCAGCAGATCTGTGATCAAGGATATTCTAGATGTAACCATCCCATCATTTTTTCTAACATATTATATGTAATACACTGTTGAATAAGTCCTTCCATTGTTTAAGTCAATAAAGTGTGATTGAGTGGATCTCTTCATAATGCTGACCACTTTATAGTGTGTATTGGGTGCTTTTTATGTAGCACCAGTACTTTTTACATGGCACCAACACCAGTGAAGTTGTCAAGTAATGTGCAAGATGAAGACCTCACAGATGGGAGAGGGACTGAAACCAAGGGAGTTGGTTTTGTGCCAGTTGACAAGTTAAAGTATAATAGAAGGAAAGAGATAGGTTTTTTACTATAGAGGAGATACTTGGCTATCCAGCAGGAAAAGGAAGGAAAGGAAAGAGAAATATAGAGACAGCCAGAGTATGAGAAAGAAATAGATTGTGGAATGGTGGTGGAGAGTATAAGTGTACAGAAGTGATAGAGGGGGATGTTCCATAAGCGTGTGAGGAGAGAGGTGACTGTAGCAAGTGATGGTGAGAGAAATATATGTGAGAGAAAGATATATGTGCAGACAGGCATATGAGGGAGAGTGGGGGAGCCTGCAGCAAATGGTGATCATGGGTGGTGGGTTGGCGTCTATTTCCTATACATTCTTGATAGTTATTGTACCTGAATGTCTACCACATACAAAGACTATTTTCTCTGTTTATCTTCTGATGATATCACTGCACCTCTTATGTGTCTATAGCTTGCACTCAGTACACCATATAGATTCTTACCTACATCTTTTCTACATATTGAGCACAACTATCTCCCAGAAGAGAATAGTAATTTGTCTGCTTTCCTACTTACCAGGACTTTGGTCTTTGCTAAACGAAATCTATGCCTCTTTGATTCCAGACCTTGCTTCCACACCTGAAATTTCTTCTCTAATTTTAGTAGATAATTCGTCTATAAGAATTAGGTCATCAGCATAGAGGAGTTCCCAAGGGCAGCCACTCCTAAATTCATCAGTTATGGCTGGGAGGATTATGATAAACAAGAGGTGGCTAAGAATGGATCTTTGGTGTGCAGACAAGCATATGAGGGAGAGTGGGAGAGCCTGCAGCAATTTGTTGCCATACTCATTGTCAACTTTCACCTTACTGACTGTATCCCTGTATATGGAGTGTACAGCTCTCAACAACTACTCGTCTATCCCTAGTTTGCACAATACCCACCAGATAAAGGAGCAGAGGACCCAGTCAAAAACTTTCCCCATGTTAGCTACATAAGCTAAGTAGAGAGGTTTCTTTTTCACTAAGTGCTTCTCCTGCAGTTGCTTTACTAGGAAGATAGTATCAGTAGTACTTCTCCCTGACATGAAATCAAACTACATCTTGTTTAGGCTAACTCCTTTGCTAATTAGTTGAGCTATAATCCTCTCTGCAATTTTCCTGACCTGGTCCAGCAGTCTGATACCTCTGTAATTATACACACTCACATGTATGTTGCATGTATTATAAAGTGTAACATAACTTTGTTTTCAGCTCCAGCAATAATTCTTTAAGCATTTTTCTACTTACCTCAATACCTAGTATAACCCTACTCAGAGACACAAGGGTGCTAATTAGATTTCTATATTGCCATTCATTTTCACAAGTAGGCGATACATCATCTTTAGTCACTTATAGATAGTGACAATCTTTAACCCTATGTGATACCACCTCTGTTCATAATATAACATCTTTATTAAAGCGTTCATATTTAAATTAAAATCTCCCAACATAATTTTATGTAAGACCCTGTCTATCAATTATGTTCTGCATAATATTGAAGAAGTTGGTTATTTTATTGAATTCTTCCAAATTCTAGTCTAATTTCTAAACTAATTAAAATATATAGATATTGCATTTCATTAGAAATACAGTTACATAAGGGTTAAATGTTGATCCTCCTTAATAATGTAAACATTTTATATTATTTCAGTTCCAGAGAGCTTGATATTCGTTTCAATATTAATTTCTTAGTACTTTACTGTATAACAGTGTGTAGAAGAAAATGGCTTATATTTTGATAATGTAAGATTGTCATTAACCATTTAACATTCAAATTACTCTGTGATAGCTTATTGTTGAAATGACATTGTAGGATAGGCATGAGAGGCCAGATCTGGCCAGTTTTAATATAAAGCAGGTAGAATATTTGTGCCAAATACGGTCAGTTTAAAAAGGTTGAATATAATATAAACCTTGCTTTTAGTTACCATAGTTGAATTACCAAATATTGCCTCTTTAGATTCACATGTGCTATATTTCCAAAAATAACTTCTTTTAGGCCTTTCTTTATTTTAAAAATTACTTATACTATACTTATAATGATTATGTCAATGAAATCCCTCTAAATGCATCTTGTTGGGATTATTTATTGGCATGACTTCAGATCTTCCAATTTTTTAAGTTCATGTTTCAACCATGACCACCTCATCTTTTATTCTGATGATGTATCTAGGATGTCCTTATCCACTGTGTGCTTCACTTTTAACACAGTAAAATGTGATCTCAGGCTTATACTTCCAGCAGGCTGAGTGATCAGACAGAGGCTCCATCTTTGGCATGGTTAATAAGGTGTAATTGTTAATGGGGGTATCAATTCAGAATTTTTTTTATTTTGTTACTCATTATTTTTTAAGTACTGACAATGTCTAACAATGTAGGTCACAGATCACAAAAATGTACTGCAGAAGCATAATCAGATCTTGGTATCCAATGAGATATGAGGTATCCAATATAGATATTATTAGTCTGAACGCAGTTACTGCCTTAATCTTTTTTCCTTTTTGCATAGAAGTAATTCAAATATTTAAAATGTCAACATTTTTCTATTTGTACCAACAGTGATTAAACTGCTTTTCTACTTGTCAAAGGGTACAGAGTCAATATGGAGTGAGTATAAATGTTCTAGCTCCATTTTGAATTTAGTCTAACTTGAGACACTAAAGTGAAAGAGAAGCATGTTATTGATTGCTCTTTATGTAACCATGGAATCAGTTCACACCGTGAGTAACCAGCTGCTCATTATTGGAGTGTTTGAAGAGTTTAAAAATGTGCAAGATTGTGTTCAAAAATAGCGAAAAGATTATGCATGTATGCATGTATGTATGTATGTATATATGTATGTATGTATGTATGTATGTGTGTATGTATGTGTTTGTGTATGTATGTATGTATGTATACAAAATAATAAGCACTCAATGGATTATTCTATGAACACCCCCAGGGAACATTTCTCCCATAATGTGTAGAAGTCTTGCATTTATTGAGATAACACCATTTCATTGGTATATATGGCTTCTGTTGCTAGAACATTGTTGGAATGTTTACATAACAGGACTCTCAGAAGTCTTGATACAGCCTTAAGATATTTCATAAAGAAAATCAAAGTAAATAAGTTGCACTTTGACATTGCAGCTGTTGTTTGAAGCAGTACTCACTGATAATTTCTCACCTGTACATTCAGTTCACTTTATCTCATTGTTTACTAAAACATCAATCGAAAATCTTAAATAAAGTTTGAAATTAAGATTTTTTTATTATTTCATTATTTCTTTACAAGCTTTTTTTATAATAATAAAGCTTAGAAAGAGAAACTGAAAAACATATCATCTCACATGTTATATACAAGATAGGAAAAGAGCTTGAGACTTTAGTTATTTTATTGATATGTACTGGTGTACCATACGTATTAAAACAGGTGGCACTAAACGTTATAGAATAAGATGAATTATTATATAGAATAAATGTCAGATGTTTAAATCATAGTTGCCTGCTTGTAAATGTTAAATAGATTCAGTGCAAAAGTAAATTATTAGTACAATTTGAATGTATGCCCTTGCTGTTACATCAGATATCCAAGTAAGTTGACACTTACATCGAAGTTACATAAAGATGAGTGAAATCAATGTGGTCGATGCTCTTCTTAAACAGCTACAAATCAATGAGTGAAAGAAAAACATTACCAAGGAAAGAATTCCAAGGGATTGACATTCTGAGATGAAAGGATTTGGCAGACAGGTGTAAGTGAAGGGCAAATGTTGTGATAGCTGAAGTTTACTCATCTCTAAGGAGCAGAGACCACATTAATAGTAGTAGAAATGACAAAATATCACAGCAGATCAGAAGGTTTTTGCTTTTTTTTTTTTTTTGTTGAAGGAAAAGACAGAGCCCATGATCTTTGCTGGCTCTCCAAGGCTGGTCAGAGTGATACTATAGATGTTCCAAGTCATCATCTACAGGAATGATATGAGCAGGTGTGAAGATTCCAGAGGGACAATGCCCTGAGGAGGAGGGACTGAGCATTGAGATTATTGTGGCGCCTGAGGATAGTAACACAAAAGCGACAAGAGGTGGAAATTAGAGCAGGTCAGGAATTACTGAGTGGTGGAGGTATAAGATTCACCAACTCCAAGCAAAAGAGGCCATTACAAAAGAGATAATTATCTGAACTTTTTTGCAGAGAACCTTGGAGCAGTGTCTGATGAGCAAGGGGAATGCTTTCATCAAAACATTGCACCAATGGAAGAACGATATCAAGGATTTTGGAATGCAGGAATGTTAGCTGACTACTGTTGGGTGTTATACAGGGATGAACCTGAGACAAAATACCATAGAAAGTCCAAATCCCAAAGATTTTAAGTTATAATGCATTTGAGTGTATTCTAACTTATTTGTACACAATAATTTTAATTTTGTACAATAAAAAGCCATGAAATTATTGTATCCTGTATTCAATATACTTTATATAGATATGCTTTACATATCCTATAAATTAAAACAGCAGGTATCATTAACATCTAAATGTGACCTGATAGAGGAAATCAGACTTCAGATTAGTAATCAACATCATAAATTAACCTAGAAAAGTCAATCAGCAACTCTGATGATTAAAAAAAGTTTCATTTTCTTGACCAGTGTAATTAACAAAAGACAAGAAAAGAAATGTATTTTGGTAAGTGACTCGAGACCTACACGAAAATTTCAACTCATATCTCAAAACAAGCATGTTTAAATCATAACAGATGAGGCTTAAAAGGGTGAAGTAGATTTAGTACAAAAACATAATATATTATTAAAACCATCTGAATATATATCCTTACTGCTTCACCAGATATCCAGTCAGCTTGGCACCTTTCTGCAAATTACTCTCTCAGATGACCTGGTAACTAAATAATTTGTGTCAAATTTTTCTTTAAGTATGAGAATTAGATTTTTTAAATTGATACTTAATTTCTTAAAATTTTCTATTATTTTCTTTGTGAGCTGCTGATGATTGCCACTAGCATTTTGTTTTCATTTTCCAACTAAAAGGGACATCTTATTTCATAAGAATTTGTAGTGTATTTCCAACATTTCAGTTACTTTTAAACCAAGCCATTGACTTATTTCAGTAATTTCCCTTAGCTCAGTGTTGATATTTCCCTCTTTCTCCCTCCACACACACATACACACACACACACACAACACATGTATGTACATATGTACATACGTATGTATGCATATTGTATTGTTGATCAGCTTCAGGAAAGGAAACATTTAATGATGGTGGGCCAACCAGAGCCTAATGAGTAGGTTTGGTAGACTGAAACTGAAAGATGCCCATCAAATATGTGTCTGTGTGTGTGTGTGGGGGGGGGCATGCACTTGCATGCATCCTTGTTTGTCCCCCACCTAATTACTAGGCTAAAAAAGGAAAATAAGTACTAGGGTTGATAAATCTGACCCAAATTACTTCAAGGTGGTATCCCAGCATGGCTGCAGTCTAATGACTGAAACAAGATAAAAGGAAATGCTGAAGTCCTAGTCAAATCAACATTACCAATATATAGGTGTGTGTGTGTGTGTGTGTGTGTGTGTGTGTGTGTGTGTGTGTGCATGCGTGCGCAAGCTCATATAAAGAGACAGATAAACAGACAGAAACAAAAGATTGAATAAATAGAGTTAGCTTAGCTTTTACAAGTGAAGGAATCAGAATTTATCAATGAAATGAAACAGTTGTGAGGCAAACCAAGTTGATAAGTAATTTTAAGTGAGAGGAAGAGGTAAGAAAAGCATCAGCCAATCTGTCTATCAATCTATCTTTCTACGTGTCTGTCTTTCATTTTTTTCTTCCTTCATTTTTTTTTTTTAAATAAATGTTTTATAGTAAATATGCATTATCTATGTATGTAGCTCGCTATCTAACTTTGCATTTGTACACTCTTTGTCCTTAACCTGAGCAAATCATTTGTGTCTATGTGTAGCTTTGTGTGTTCAGGTGGATGAATGCACAGAGCAAAGCCTTGTTTGCAGAGTGACATGAACTAATGTTCCACTTCTTTGTGACTAATAGATCAAACACGATTAAAGTTCCTCTAGGGCAATTTCAAATTGACAGTTGAAGGGAAAAAATGTGCTGCAAATAAGTTCCAGCAGGATGACATTCCAAAAAGGAAGGACAGGATGTATTAGTTTGTGAAGGGCCTAGGATTTGTGTGAAATATAGATGTTAAGTGAGGGAGACACAAATGAGTCAAGAGATGGTATAGAGCCAAAAGTCATTGTTTTAATGGTGAAAGAAACAAGGAGACAGCATGTCTCTAGACTAAAAGCTACAGTTTGTATATACGTATGCACTTATATTTTAAGTTTGTGCCTTAATCTCAACATGCTTAGATATAGATTTATGTATGCAAATGTTTGTGTATGTGAGTGCATATGTGTGCATGCTTCATAATTGTATGTGCAAGCTTGTCTTCCATGTTTCACACGTATCTATTTCCACTTGCCAGCTTACATAAGTCTCTAACTGAATTGTTTACTCATCTAATACTAAATATATTCAAAAGTCAGTATGTGTGCATATTAATATTTTCCTGCATAAGCACGTAATTGCATGGGTGTGTGTGTGTGTGTGCAAATAATTATGAAAAACCTGCAAGTGACTGTCTATGCTGTGATGGAAAATGTTTCCACAAACAGCTAGAGAATTAGAAATGCACATTGTTTGGAATTTATATTATAATATCAGCTGAGTATAAATAGCTTTGTGGGAGACTGAATCTGTTTTTGATATCTCAATACATTTATGTTTATAATATTCAGCTTCGTAGGGAGCATAATTTTCTCATTTCCATAATTGAGACATATAACAGATATTCAACAAGTTATGTATATATATATATATATATATATATATATATATATATATATA
>NC_068989.1:37897928-37904995 GCF_001194135.2 Octopus bimaculoides | reverse complement strand
ATATATATATATATATATATATATATATACATATTTTATATATATATATAATGTATATATATGGATATATCCATATATTATATGTATGCATTTATACACATGCACACATATATATTTGTATGTGTGTGTATATGTGTGTGAATATTTTGTTTTTTTTATACTGCTTTTGGTTTTCAAAATTAAGATAAACAAAGTTCTTTTTTTTTAATCTGATATATACTCTCCTTCATTTTCCACAATGCTCTTCTATCTATCTGGTAGACTTGCAAGACCCCTCTTCCAAAATTCACTTGTCCATCATGAAAAGTACTCCTCCAATATTGTTCTGACCTCGTCTACAGAATTTATATTTTTCCATCCAAACGAATTTGAAGACTGCAGAATAAATGATAATCAGATGAGGCAATGCCTGGTGAATATGGTGGGTGGGGCATCGTTTCCCATTCAAACTGCTCCAGCCTTTGGAATGCCATCCTTGTTGTCTGTGGCTGAGCATTATCCTGATGGAAGAATACCTTTCATCTTGAAACCAAAGATGGTTGTTTTTCTTCTAGCGCTGATATAGCCACTCAAGCTGCTCACAGTAGATCTCCTTTATCATTTGGTTTGGGTTTAAAAGTTCAATCTAACCCACGTCAGCATGAAACATGGAGGTTAAATGATGATGATAAGGATGATATATGTTACACCTCCTAGCCTCCATCTGTACCAATTTTAATGTTAAGCTCTCCATGCTTGCATGGAAGGATGAGTTTTTCCCACACAGTATGTCACCAATTCACACAGTCCTTTTGCCATCTTTTTCACAAGATGCAACATCTTCTGATCAGTCTTCAGTATTCTTTCTTCAATCTTCCTCTTCCACAGGTTCTATTCACTTTGAAGGGTTCCTTATATAGCTGTTCTCCTCCATACACATGACATGCTCATACCAGGTGGCTTTTCCATTGCACACATCTGATTTCTCTTAAGTTGAGGTTTTCTCTCAGCTCATTTGTTATTCATGCATACTAATATTATATATCTCGGAGGCAGTGAGCTGGTAGAATAATTAGTACGCTGGGAAAAATGCTTAGCAGCATTTTATCCATCTTTACATTCTAAGTTCAAATTCTACTGAGGTCAACTTTGCCTTTCATTCTTCTGAAGTCAATAAAAGTACAAGTTAAACACTGGGTTGATTTAATTGACTAAGTCCCTTCCCCAAAAGTACTGGCCTTGTGCCAAAATTTGAAATCAATATTATACATCTCACATTTTTTCTAGTCATAACAAATTCTCTACATTCAAGTTGCTTGATTCACTGGTACTGTCCTTAGTACAATCCAACAATCAACTCTTCACTCTGAGAGAGAAGCCTTTTGTTCCCAGCAGAGATAGTTGCTCTCTAAGCTTTTACCAGGAATACGCACACACACACACATACACACGTGCGTGCGCACACATACATACATACATACATACATACATACATACATTCCAAGGGTGATGCTTTCTATCTTTGTGAGAAACAAGTTCCTTTCTTACAGGAAGACTTCAAATAAAAGTAAAGAGAACATTCTATATACTGACATATAAACAAATATGAAAATGCTGTAGACAAACTTATGCAGACGTCAGCCAGTTATAATGGATATTCTGGGTTTAAATGAACATCAAACTTTCTCAGTGATTCTGCAATTCTAAGGGAAGCCATGGATATACATACATTTCCTACTATGTTATTTTTAGCTTTATCAAATAGATATATCTATGAAGGACATAGTCTCTCAAGCTCCTTTGTTTCCCATTAACTTATCTCAAAAGAAGAATACATTTTGAAAATGATATTTGTCAATTGTTATACAGAACTCAATACTGTCATAACAACAACACTGAATTTCATCACCTGGGACTAAGTTTTTCCTTATGTAAACGGCTTACTGAATTTTGTGACTAACATCTATCTGTCAGCTTGGAATATCGGAATTGTTTTTACCTTAAACATCAGAATTTTACAAACCTAGAAAGGAGCCTCTAAGGGGTAACTCAACCTGTGAAAAGTAACAGACAATTTTCCCTCAAATCACATGCTAACATCTTAAAAATTGAAGGACTCATTAAACAGTCGTGGGCAAACTGTAGCCTATGGGAACTTTCTGAATGGTGTGTCTAACAAAAAAAATCATCTTGAATTTGTTACGTGCAGTCTGACTGATGATGAGCCATGTCTTATGTAGTCTGCTTCTCAAAAAAGGTTGCCTATGACCAATAGATTCTAAATATACATCTGAATAAAAGTAAGGATCATCACAGACGGAATGCTTCAAATCATATGACTTCTCAATCAAGGCTGTGTTTGGAGCTAAATAATATCAACAACAGAATACAACACAATATGTGCCAATGGAGTTTACTTTTTTTCAATGATGATTTTATTCCTATTTACAAGTCTATCTTGATCACAAATTTTGTGGAAGATAACACTTCAAGAAGTTTTATTGAGAGATAAAAAAAGACAGACACATAGACAGACAGACAGATAGATAAATAGATAGATAGATCAATAGATAGATAGATAAATGGATCGATGGATGGCTGGAATCAATAGTTTGATATTAATTTTCCATGCTGTGAAAAGTTGGATAATTCCACTGCATAGAACTTTATTGCTCCTCCTCTCATGAAGTAATCATACTTAGAAAGTAAAGTTAGTGAGCTAGTAATATTCAGTGAAGCTGGTCAGCTTGACTGTATTTAGATGATACTATCATTTCTAAAGGAATTTCATATTTATATTGAAACAACTAATATCAATTACTAACAAAATAGTAAAATTTTAAATTGGTGACTTTGAATTCTAAAACAATTCTTATTTCTGGTACAATAATAGTGATTTTCAGGTGAGGTTTCTACTTTCAAAATGATAGTTTATATTGGTAACTTGATAATATTTAATTCTGTGTTCTAAGAGAATGTTAGCAAGTATTAATTTGGCAATGTTGATTAGTAAATCAATAATGCTGAATGTTAACAGAAACCATATCGATTGCTTAGGCAAGAGCAAAATTTGGTTCATATAATACTTGTACTTTTTAAGTTTGAATTGATAGTTCGAGTGATAATATTGATTTCTAAAATGATAATAGTTTACTTTAAAATATAAAGGCAATTATTAGGAAGACTTGATGATTGTTTTAAATCAATAACATTGGCTATTAATGAGATAAAACTGATTATTAAGGTACCAATCTTAATTGCTGCAATAAATATTTAGATTACAAAAGTAGTAATGCTGATTGTGAAGGTGACAATTTAATTGATATGATGATAATTGGACATTTTAAGAGATTAATCTGTTCATTGCATTTATTTATTGATGGTCTCTATTGCTGCATTTAATATTACCTTGCCAAGTGACAACGACCTTGATAAAGCAAAATTCCTGATGTTTTTATTACCAACAACAATAACAGAATTATGACCACCATGAATAACACAACCACTGTCAGCATTAAAAAGGTAAAAACATATTGGTGTTGCCACTACAATCAATAACTTTGTAATGTAGCATAAAAGTTTCCTTAGTCCTAAGGGGGCTTTTATATTAACTCTGTGTTCTTAGTTTCATAGTGCATTGAGAATGGAAAACATTGCTAACATCAAGATAAACTGAGGCAGTCAATAATGTAAATGATGCTATCACTAACAAAAAAATGTACTAAAACTGATATGTCACTTAAAAATACTATCAGTTAAACAATAAAACAGAACCCTAACTCTTTTTTTATTCTTTGATCAGGAGGAATGGGCTGTTAACATGACCTTTGCTATCCCTCCAAGACCAATGACTTCAGCAGTCAAATTACAATAGACGTAAACAATCTCCCAAACCATATCAGTTATATATGAAATGAGATGACTGTAGTTGCTATTGAAATCTGAAAGTATATAAAAACATAAAAAATGCTGAGGGTAGGTACAGTTATGACCAACTCAGATTCTACAAGAACATAAAATGTAAATAACTAATGAATGACTTTGTGGTAAAGTGGTAAATTCTGATGAAGAAAGAGGAAGATTGGCAAATTATGGGAAAAGGTTGGATAGTCTGGGTTCAGGACAATGTGTTTCCCAAATGAGTGGCTGTAGGAATGATTTGAATGGTGATTGTTGTTAATGCACCACCAGGTGTATTAACAGTCAAGCAGACTTAGGAACAAGGGCATTCCAGATATGACCCTCCTTCTTTAATTCAGAGATAATTTTTTCAAACTACATCATTTCATATCACCCCAACTTTTTAAGATGGCTAGCAAAGAGTAGAATTTCATAAATTCGGCTGCAATTTCTAGCTAGGCAAGTGACTACAGAAGTGAAGAAAGCTGAATCTCTTTATACAACAATGTCTATCAAAATGGTGATGATGATGATGACATCCATCCCATTGACAGAGACATAAAGACAAGTAAGTATCGATAAGGTGCTCCATATAGATATGTTCCAGACAATAAATCTTGGCACCTTTTCCAGTTGCAGACCAAATATAATAGATTTCAAGACAGCTGATATGGATTTACAATGCTCTGTAGCAGCATTACTCCCACAGCTCTAAAATATTACTGTCAATCAATGCCAACCAAGACTGGTTCAATCAAATAGGATTCCTATTTAATATTATTTAATGTTCCATATCTTCTTTGCATAGGTGTGTATATGTCAATAAATAAAACTAGTATTTATGTGTATGTGTGTGTACATATGTGTATGTTTATATATATACATATATATATATATATACATATATATATATATATATACATACATGTATATGTATATATATATATATATATATATATATACACACACACACATATATATATATATATATATATACACACACACATATATATATATATATATATATATATATATATATATATATATATATATATATATATATATATACACATATATATATACAGGTGTGTATGATTGTTTGTGTTTGTTAATCAAAATGCAACAAAATGTATCTAGTACATGTAGCAGAGTTTGATAATTTATTCAAAGCTGAGATTTCAATCCATCACTACTTTGGGGCTTTTGTGAGGGCATGTGGCCTAATGGTTAGGGTATTGTGCTCACAAACACAGGATCATAGTTTTGATTCCCAGCCCAGGTGATGCATTGTGTTCTTAGGTAAAACATTTCATTTCAACTATTTCTATCCTTCACAATTCCTTCCACTGAATTCACCATTTTACTCCTGTCATTCAGTTTTTAACATTTTACTCTAAGAGCCTTCATACATCGCTACCCTGATTCTTCTTCTGTAATCACTCCCTTTTTTATTCACCTCTCAGACTTGTTACCTTGAATGAATGGAAAAAATGATAAAGTAGTGAGAAGTCTCTAGTTATACTGAACATATGACAACCCTATGCCATGTTAAAATGGACCCAGCACACTTTGTTACTTGTTGATGATGGCTGGATCATCTACTTATAAAAACCAATTTAAAACTGAAATATATGAGTGAGATATAGTCCAGTGACCCATCTAATTGGGTAGTGTATCCAAGTAAAAACTAGGTTAGATCACGACTCTTTTAACCCAAGCCAGCATAGAAAAAGAAATAAATATCAAGCAAGTATTTCGTATATATATATACATCATCGGAAAATTCGATAAAATAGTTACTTTTGTTTGAAAGAAACTCCGTCCAGGTGTTTTCGAAATATTCTGCCTCCCCTTCCCCCTCTCTCACTGACTCGTTCGTCTGCTTTGAGAAGACCACGTGACACCCCTCTCTCTGTCTTTTTGTTAGTGTAGAATCGTTGCTAACCTTGTTCCACTTTCTGACCGGAACAAAAGGAATCCCATAATCCCTGAGTTACCCATCTGAAATGGTAGAATGACCTGGCGTTAAGTTTGAATTTTTTTTTATCCAAAACATCTGTTTGCACTATTATAATTTTGGAGTGTTCTGAAAAAAAGATATTATCTATATTATAGCTAATTAATCTTAAATTAATTTGACTAACGTTATTTTTTCCGTTTTGTTGAAATTGACTTAAAATTTACTCAGACAATTTACGTGTTCTTATATAAAAGTAGCCTTTTTCAAAGCTTGATAATTTTTCAATCTTTTACGATATGTTAGGGGGAAAATATGGAGTCGATGCAGGAATCGGAATTCAGAGATCCAAAAATATATCTATTGAGCCCCAACGACATTATTAGAATGCTTTATAACAAAATTATCAATAAAAGCACGATATTCATCCTTAGAAGAGTTTAAATTCATGGAACTTTTGAATTTCGACAAAGTAGACGAGTATTGCAAATAATTTCCTGTGGACTCTATAGATTCTTCAAAAATGACTTCTGGCAGATTTTTTGATGTAATACAATTACAAAGTGAGCTCAATGTCATGTATTCAATGAAAGATTTTAAAAAGCGAAGTTTAAGTCATTTAATGAGTTACATTTACAGCAGTGACCTTGTTGAGGCTATGCCAGAACTCTTCAATCTGTGCAAGTTGATTTTGACAATTCCGTCTACCACTGCTTCTGTAGAGCGTTCCTTTTCTGCATTAAGTAGAATCAAAGCATACCAAAGAAATGCGACAGGAGAAAGAAGACTGTCTGGGTTAGCACTAATGTCAATTGAAAAAGATTTATTACAACAATTGATGAAAAGAGAAGATTTCTATGAAAATGTGATAGATATATTTGCCCAGGAAGATCGAAGAATTGAATTAATGTATAAATGAGGTAAATAACATTTTAGAACCTTGAAAAAAATTTAATATATTAAAGGGCATATATTACAGGTTTTGGTTAGTGTTAGTTATAATGTAAGGTTCGACCATCTTACATCAGTATTGTTTGGCAGGAGAAGTGGTTCGACTTCTTCGTCACGCCTAACCTACATAGGTTTTCCTTTCTGTGCTGCTGGGTGTAGTCTATTTACGGCCGTAAATGTCTTGTTTCAATCTCAGAGATGTTGACTTCTGCCACAACAGTTTTGGTTTTTTTTTTATAATGTTGAATTTTCACTGTCTTTCATTGTGTGTGTATTCATG
>NC_068989.1:37895635-37897918 GCF_001194135.2 Octopus bimaculoides | reverse complement strand
AATTAATTTAGAAATTAGGTAAATAACATTTTAACGTAAGGTTCGACCTTTTTATATCAGTATTGTTTCACAGGAGAAATGGTTCGACTTCTTCGTCACACCTCACCTACATAGGTTTTCCTTTCTGTGCTGCTGGGTGTAGTCTATTTACGGCCGTAAATAAGTGTCTTGTTTCAATCTCAGAGATGTTGACTTCTGCCACGACAGTTTTTTTTGGGGGGGGGCTTTTTAAAATGTTGAATTTTCGCTGTCTTTCATTGTGTGTGTATTCATGTATATGTGTGTATTCATGTATATGTGTGTATTTTTAATGTGTGTGCGTGAGACGTAGTCTTTTAATATACGGAGTTTAGTAAGTCTCAGAACAGTCTGCTTGAGTATCAATAATTTTCCCGGAATTGACAAGTAGCATGATAAAGCACCTGACTTGTCTTCGAGAGCGTAACTATCTAAACCATGGCCATATAATGTAACTAAATGTGTTCTCTTTATTGAATCATTTCAAATTAATTCAGCTGAACCAATAGGTATAGGGGCTAATGCAGAATCGCATCCCTTTGAAAAACGAAATTTTGTGAAAATTTTTTTTCGGATTCCTACCTTTAACAGAGATTCCGAATATGCAAAAATATTAACAGAATCCAATTTCATCTTAATTCCATTTCACTTATGATTTTTAGACATTTTTAAGGGTGAGTGAGGATGGGAAAGTACTGACGTTTCGAAGAGAGAGAAAAATACAAACAATACACTTATTTCAGGCTCATCTTTACAGAGCCATTTTTTATTCCCTGCTTATTCTAGGTCATACGGGGGTGATTGCATATTCAGAATCTCCCATATGTAAATCGTAGGAATATGAAAATTCTTTTACTGAAAAATTGCCGGGGGTGGGGGGGGGTAGAAATTCATTGCATGCCCAACCCCGGAAGTCACCGCACGCCACTATGTTATGTAGGTAAGATAAAATCCAAGCTGTGTCCTTGAAACACGTCTGCTTATTCCAATAGTACAATCCAGTATGTAGATGCTGTCACTGTTGCATTTATGTGAGGTACATAGTAGAGTTGAAGATTCTGGAAATATTCTTTGCAAAGTTATATAATCTTTTGATATTATTTATTCACTATTATGCATGTTTCATTTGTTAATAAGAATTACAAAGATTTATATATATGTATATATATATACAGATAGATAAATGTATGCGTTTATATATATATATATATATACAGGGTGTAATGAGTAAATTGTCACCATTTTATACTTTTAATTTCATGCATTCACATTGTTTGTTTTTGATGATTTTGTCAACTACGCAGTATAGTAGGTTCAGTTAGGCACTGTCTGTGAGAAAAACAGCATCATGATGCAATTTACTCTGTCAGAAATTTGGAAACGACATGCTGTACTGCTTTGCATTCCCACCAGAGGCTCCAATACGAACATTTCAGAGTGTTTAGGTGTCTATCTGAGGACAGTGCAATCTAAGGACATGTACCAAGAGTGATAAAAATAACATCCAGTCAACAACATGGTGTTTGGAGTGATCAATAGTGATGCCGACATTATGCCTCCCTTCATCTTCCCACATGGCCTCAGACTCAACATGGAAGCCTACATCAAGTGCCTTGAGGAGGTAGTGCTGCTCTGGGTCAAGAGGGTGGTTGCTGGAAGACCCTATGTCTGGCAACAGGACTCTGCACCACACCACACAAGCAGGAGTACCTAGTTATGGATGTCAGACAATTTCCTCGACCACATCACCCCTAACATCTAGCCACCTAACTCCCCAGATTGCAACTCACTTAATTATTATGTGTGGGGTGCAGTTGAGTGAAAGACCAACAAAACTCTTTGTAAAACCAAAGATGAACTGAAGAAGGCAAGGAATACGGCAGCATTCACCAGCTTAAACAAGGAGGTCATCCAGTAGAGTTGCGGGAGATTCCGAAGTCACCTGGAACCATGGTTGAAGCTGATGCCAATTTTATGGAATAAATTTATTCTTTAGTATTTCAAAATATTTTTATGTAATTTCGGTAGATATATCTGTTAAAATGAGATGTCAGTATTATTTTCATTTTAGCGTAATTTAGATGACAGTTTATTCACCACACCCTGTATATATATATATATATAGATAGATAGATAGATTGATGGATGAATGGATAAATGGATGGATGGATGTGTGTATATGTATATACATACATATATATATAAATACACAAATGTGTTTGTGTGTGTGTGTATATATATATATATATATATATATATATATAT
>NC_068989.1:37884587-37895272 GCF_001194135.2 Octopus bimaculoides | reverse complement strand
GTGTGTGTGTGTGTGTGTGTGTGTGTGTGTGTGTGTGTGTGTGTGTGTGTGTGTGTGTGTGTGTGAGAGAGAGAGAGAGAGAGAAAGAGAGAGAGAGAGAAGTACAAGAAAGAGGACAGAAACAGGTGTGCTGGTATAAAGGAGATACTTGATTACCTAGTCAGAGGAAAAAGCGAGAGGAGAGAGTGATCAAGAATGAAGGCAGGAACAGGTGTGCTGCTGTAGAGGAGATACATGGCTACCCAGCCAGAGGAAGAACAAGGGAAAGAGAGAGAGAGAGTGGGAGACAGCAAGAGTTCAAATGAGAGCAGGAGAGAGATGGTGAAGTATCAAGGTATACTCAAAAGTAACAAGGACCAGGGCATAGATGTGATGGTAAAGTAAGGAGGAGAGAGGCATGGAGATCATAATATATGCAGTCAGGTATTGCCAAGAAGGTGCAAGTAGGGAGTGGTGGTTGCAGTGACTGACGAAAACCTGGGCATAAAAATGGAAGGGAGGAAAGCAGCGAAGCGATACAGTGAGCAGGGCAGTGAGCGCAGGGAAGGGGACTGGAAGACAATCATAGTTTATGAAGAGGAAATGTGAAGAAATGAAAGATGCAGTTAGAAGAAGAGATGTAGTTTGGTTTCTTGGAGTAAAGTGTGTGAAAGGTTTGTTGTTACATGTGAGTTACACACAATGCCTGTAGCACTCAGTTTTGCTGACATGGGTAGGTCTTCTTTAGAACCTCATATTACCAAACATCTTGGTCCATTGTCATTTCTTTCATGAGCCCTAACAACCTAAGATCGGCTATATGTATGTATGTATGTATGTATGTATATAGGAAAGAGGGTTTGAAAAGGTAGAGGTCTTTTAGAGATGTTTATTGACTTGACCGGTTTCACTTTAAAAAAAAAAACATTATCAAAAATAAAATGTAAAGCTTTGTATAAGCTTTGTTGTGTTAAAAAATAGTTACCACAATTGTATTAAAATACAGTTATACAGTCTTTGATAATGATAAGAGAATGTTAAAAAATAGAATCTTTGACAATGATAAGAAAATGTTAAGTGGGGCTTTTTGTTTAAACAGTTTACATGAAAGTGTTCAAAATAGGTAGTAAGGCTAGCTGGCCAAAACTTCGAAGTCACTGTCAATAATATCCTTGTCTAAAAATAATGAATTTGTACTCAACAAAAGTATAGAGTAGCCCTGCAGATTAGTGTAAAATTGTTTATATTACAACTGAGTATAAACAATAGATTTATAGACAGATATACATATATACACATATATAAACATATATGCACACACACACACATATGAATATGTGTATCTATCATACACACACACACACACATATGAATATGTGTATATGCATACACACACACACAAATAATTCATGCATACCACACATACATACAAACATATGTATGTGGCACTAACATACATGTGACACTATATGTATGTACATGCATGTAAACTGATCCATACACACATAGTTAATCTTTGTCCAAATTTGCATGGAAATTGCTGTCCTGTGTTTGTCCTGCATCAAGGAAGATGAGAAAATTGAAGGTCAGCAAAGATCACTCATGAAAATCCCAATGGTAATGCTGATTTCAACAAATGAAACTAGCTCTAAAGTTATTAAATCTATACATTTTGCAGTAGACACATGAATACTTCATAATGTTCTTCCATGCATCCAAATCTAGTTCAAAGGCCACTTCAGACTAGGTGTTTGCAAGCATTTGACTCTTTGTACATCAATATCTCTAACCATTTAGGCAGAACTGAGTGTAACTCTCTAGTGTCACCTGACCCAGCTTTAATCATTACTTTTATGCCTAACTTAAAACTCCATTCACATTCACACTTTATTTTCATGAAGCTACAGCTAACTGAATATAATTATCTAATAATAGCTTCTTACTTTCAGGAAAAAGTTTTGCCAACTCTAAATATAGCATTCAATGATCAAAACATTAGGCAAGTGTCTTCTATAGCCATGAGTTGATTAATGCATTGCGAGTGGAATAAGGTAGACAGAAAATGTGCAGAAGCTTAGCATATATATATATATATATATATATATATATAGATTAGATAGATACATAGATAGATAGATATAAGATGAATGAATGGATAGGTAGATAATTAGATATATGTAGATATAGACATATATGCATGTGTGTGAGAGTATTTGTGCGTGTGTGTGTGTGTGTGTGTGTGTGTATGTACTCCAATCCATGTCAGTGTGATAAGGAAACAAAGCAATGATGATGACAATGAAGATGACGGTGATGATGATGATGATGGTGTGTGTGTATGTTGGTGCCTACACCTATACATGAACATCTGAAACTACTACTGCAGTATCTTAAGCTTCACTTCTTATCCTGTAGTTTCCAGGTTCAATAATTAACAATATTATCAATCATGTACCCACATTGTCCCTGCTAGACCACCCCTATTACAGGGAAAAACTCAAAAATATAAAAGCTAATGGGTTTTTTTTTTTTTTTCCATTTCAAATGTTTAAACTTGCAGTCAAAAGTCGATTTCATAAACTGATAAAAAGTAGATTATATAAATATTCCAATGGGAGACCCAAGACAAAAGAAAGAATACCAGTAAAATACCGTAAATTAATTGAATGGTGCCAGTCAGAAAGCAGTATCATCAAACATGAGCTGACCATTTTGAGATAAAAGGGTTCTGATCAAGTGTACATTTTTTGAGAAACATCTTGGACACACTGCTAGTCTTATCATAGACCAGGCCCAAGGTGTGCTTTACACCCACCATGACAAACCAAGCATCAGATAGTTAGCTGAGTGGACTTTTGCTATTATAATATAGAATTTTACCACATTACTTAGCACTTCCTTTGCTCAAACCTTTGCTGCCCTTGCCACATCCAGACATGATTATAAAGAGAAGAGTCGTAGGAAAAAAAAAGAAGAGTAAGGAGCTATCTAAAAAAAATTTTGAAACTAAATTACCAAAACCAAATTTTTATAAATTCTTAATATTTTTAAAAGCATTTTGAAATTTTTCTCTGCAATTGATATTCAAATGATCAATTTTTAAATCATTTAAATAAGAATAAAAAATATTTTTTTTATGTAATAAATTTGTGAACGATAAATTTTAATGCTCAATTCCATTAATTTATCAAATTTTGATATATTTCATTAATTTTTTTTCTAATATAATTCAGATCCCTAATTTTGCTACTTAGAAGTCATATTTGTGACTATTATCTGTATTGATTAATTTTTACCATTTTGTATGGAAATATATATATAGAAAACATTTCTTGGCCTAACAATTAAACAATTAAAATATAAATCCTATTTTGAGAACAACAAATGAAATGTACTATTTAATGAGCTTAAATTGGCATATTTATGCCTTAAATCTTGGAATAATTTATTTTCAATGAATCATAAAAATTGCCAAGTTTCTTTGAGAATAAGATCATTCATAGATTATTTAGAATATAATATTATTAGATTATAAGATTATTCTTAGATTTAAGACATAAATATTCCAATTTAAGCTCATTAAATAGAACATTAAATTTGAATGAAGCATGTTGATATCTTTTGCACGTAAACATGCACATAAACACATTACATTTTGCACCTAAAATCCACTCTCTACAAATGATTTAAATATACATACTTTCAACATGTTGAGAATTCCAAAAATTGTTAATTTGTACAGTGCTACCCTTCAAAATTCTTACACCATGCAAACAACTAGCTGGAACCAAACTGAAACCAGTCAAAATTTGAAACAAGTGTAGTGTTACCACTCTTTGCACATTTTGCACTTAAGTTTATTTACAAAGCTTTCAATGTACCAAAATATATTGTGACCACACTCAAATTTGGTAATTTTTACTTCAGAAGTTTTCAGTTAGACACACTTTTCAGTTAGATTCTTCTCATTTGATCTTTTATAGATTAACTATACATTTATTTTTTATTCTAAAATACTAAAATAACAGAGACACCATAAAAAAAATTTAGGCTTTATTTTCATTCAAATTAGATCAGTTTTTGCCAAAGCAGCCCCCACACACACATTTTTTATGCACATTTTTTCTACTGGGGAGTGGTTGCCTTTTGCAGAGCCACTCTGCTCCTACACACACATTTTGTTCTACACCAATTTTTAAATGAGATTCACAGAAATCGATTCTTCTCGTTTTGCTCCTTTACTTAAACTGAAGTATTTTGAAAAAATCTTTTAAATAACAAAGATATAATGGTTTGAAGATGATAGGTATTACTCCCCTTCTGATTTGACAACTTTTTGACATGTAAGTAATTTTCTACGACTTAAATTTTGATGAGGCTTATGGAATTCGATTCATCTCATTGAGATGTTTAATTTATGTGTAATAAAAGCAAGAGCAATGGAAAAATTAAGAAACTATACTGCTTCTACATGGTAATTTCTCGCATTTAAACAATTACTTTTATCATAATTCATTTTTAACCAACCCATATTTACATATATCTCAGAATATGGTGGAGAATGGGACGTTTTCAGTGTCCTTAACCTGATGTAATTTAGTCAAGAATTGAATAAGCTGAAGGATATAGAAGTGGTTGAGCAAAAATAAATACTGACCATTAGATATTATTCACCCACAGCAGTGAGTGAATGATTGTGTATGTATATATATATATATATATATATATATATATATAATGTATCTATCCTATACTGTTAAATTTACAGGGTCACCTAAAAACTATTTTCATCAAAATAAATAACCTAAACCAGTTCAATCCACAATGGTAAGAAATAAACTGATGAAGATTCCCCTAACGGTTCCAGAATCAAATATCTAATTCCAAAAGAGTGTGCACACATGTGCATGCGTGTATGTGTGTGTATATACATGCATGCATACATACATCAGGCTTATACTTGTAATTATTGAGGCCCTGGGATATGTAACACACTGCCTAAATACCAATCTTAAAAAATTAGGCATCTCAAAACCAGAAAGGAGAAAGCTAATTCGAAGACCACAGATCCAATCCATCACTGGAACTGTAAAATTCTGTAAAACTTGCCAGTTTATCATTTAAATGTATATGAGCATGTCTAGATATTTAACTATATGCATGAGAATACATACATAAAACATACAAATCTGCACATACATGCACACATACATACATACATACATACATACATATGAATGTTATTTGTTTTAAATGTGTTTAGTTATATAATTGCAAAATGACAAGACTTCTGAAACATTTGTATGCTTTGCATGTACAAGTTATAAACATATTCATATTGTTAAATACCTCAGATCAAAGCTAACCACAATGCAATGAGTATGAGAAGAAAAGTCATAAAAATGCCAAAATAATATTGTTAAAAGAATAATAAATGGCTGGCTTTGATGCTCATTCTGATTTTCAATTTTTGTGTGCTCTATGATATAAGCATGAATAAGTACTTGAGTTTTATACTTTTGACTTAATGTATTTTTCAATAGTAGAATTGTTTCATGGTGGAGAACTATGATAGGAAGAGCAAAAGACAGATTTATCAAGCATATGGGGAATCAGTGTGTAGTTATATGATAGTATAAAGGATATTTGTACTTTAGTACATGTGCATACACATGAAGATAAACATGTTCACATACAAACTCATACGTGTGGGCATATGAGCACAAACACATATGCATCACATATACATGTGTTACTCACAGACACATAGTAATATAAATTACAGATTTTCCATTGTTGTTACTTTAACTTTCCTGTTAGTGGATACTTATCAAGTTATGTTCTTTATTTGTCTCAACTTTGCCATTTCCATTTCCGTTAGGGTGTACAACTCTTAGATGGTAAAAATGAGATATACCCCCTTGACAGTACAATGAAATCTCAAGATGTAATGTGAAAAATAAATCAATAATAGGTCAAAATAGAAAAGGAAAGAGATTAATAAAAGACAAGTAGAAAAGTGTGAAAATAAATGAATCAAAAATAGAAGGGTGAGAGCAAGAGGAAGAATGAAAAATGTGAAAAATGGAAGGGGAACCAGAAAAGTAAGAATGTGCACATACATTTGCAAGTGTATGTGTGTTAGTCTGGTAAAGATGATACAGTGTGGTTCTATAACATATGCTTCTCAAAACGTTTGAATTTCCCAAAAATCCCTGATCTGGTATATAACTGAAGATCATTATGCAGAATTTTGAGGACGTTATAGATAATGGTCATGTTGATTTTCTTGCCGATGAGGATATCATATCCATTTTTGTAAACTTCCAGATTTTGAATAACATTCCAGCAACAATGATGCATGTTCAGTGAAAAACTCTAGCAGTGCAAAAGGTATCATTTATGAAGCTGAGATTACCTTCATAAAGCAAGCATCATCAATATGATATAAAAATGATATATAGACATAAAGGGAAGTTCAAGGTGAATTTCAACAACAAATAATTACATTTCTAGAAACATCAACATATATAAATATATATATTTATATATCAGTATTCTCATCTTTTTCAGCTATGATTCTTAAACTATTTTCCATGTAAATGCACCAAAGCTCTTTTCTATTTAAATTACATCATGTCTTATTACTCTCAACAGGAAAATCTTGTTAATTTTTACATGTCGTTTTTAACATATTTTGTGAATACATTTTAATTCATTTAGTTTCATAGTTCTCAGAAAAATGCTTGTACTTTTATATCACCTTTGGTATACTGTTATTTAGAAAAAAACATTATTTATAGTTCTTATAGTTGTTTCATGATGTCAAACGCGTAATATTTCTGAATATCTGAATATTAGTAAAGAAATTAGTTTTATTAAATGTTTCTTAAACTGATAAAATCAGTAAAAGAAAAATATCTAAAGAAAAAAAAAGTAGTAAATAAATTTTTCCCTGTTTTGTATTACACATCATTGCAGTTATTGCTATTTTCTCTAATTCCATTCTCCTTGTATCCTATACTTCTTTGATCTCTCTTATTCCTCACAGACATAATTTGAATCTCATTTGTTCTACTTGTTTTCCTACAGCATAAAATAAAATTCTAATCACTCTTAACATTTCTGCCATCATTCCATCTAACTCTCTCTTCCCATTCTTTTAGTCTACTCTTCAACTTTCTCCAACCATCTCCCAATAATGATTGTGTTTTATAATATTTTTGTTTCGTCTTTTTTTTTTTCAGTATTTTGATTATATTTATGATAGAGTATTATTTATTTACTATACTATATACACTCAAACCAGATTCTGACAGGTTTCAGAAAATTGACCTTAAACAGTAACTAACTTCACAATCAGATACATTCAATATTAATTACATTTTTGGATTTAGGCTCTTCGAAATATTTTGCTATATTTTTTTGAATTTCTTTTTCTTCAAAATGGTTTCAAGAAATTTTAATTTTGAACTTTTGACTGTGAGGTTTTACTTTGATTAATCTTTTTTTTTTCCTTTTTTTTATATATATATATATATGAGACATATTTTCATGTAAAACCATATTTTGAGAAAATTATATTTTCTATTTTCTGTTGTACATCCATTTATATATTCTGGACTGAGTCAAATATTTTTTTTCTTTTACAAATTGGGAGAATCGTTGATACCTGTTTAATTGCAGCTGTATGTTTCTAATACTACTAACCTTTTAACAGTTAAGCAATTTGCCATCAATGTCTCCAGACTATACTCATAATACAATGACTATAAGAAGGTTTTAGAAAAAGTTTTTACTTCAAGAGTTGCTGATGAAAGAAATTTCTAAGAAGTAAACTGACTTAACTATTTAAATGTCCTGTCAAACAATTTTCTCCTCTAGCCACTATCTAACTTATTTAACTTATCCCTCCTCCTGCTATATCCAAATCTATCAAAGATATTCATTGTAACTTTAACTGCTAGTTTCTTTTCAAACTAAGCTACCTGTGTAAGAAAATAACTGGTTTCATTTGGTTGTGCCATCACTAGAATGGACAGAGTTAAACATATATACTTAAAGTCAACAGAACAACATTATAAATAATATATTATATCATGTTATTACAGTAATATTATACAAGTATTAAAATTAATATAATATATTATATAAATAAATAAAATATTTATAAGTTACTTAGCCTCCTGACATTTTTTAAGATTTCAGGCAAAGCTATCAATCTATATGCTCCCTCTAAAAGAGAAAAAACCTAACTACCACTTCATGACTATATAAAAGTCATTTCAAATGACTGCTAATTTGTATTGTCTAATTTCATATATATTCTTTTCATTGAGTGACTTGAGTTAGGAAAGTTTTTAGTTTTAACTATAAAACCACTAACTCAATACTTCATGTACATATATGTATTGCTTAATTAGGATGGAAAGCATCACCTATGAATTTTTTACACAGAATTTCTGAGACAGGTGAGTGGAAGAGAGGAACATCTCATAATTCATGGATTATCTTCATACTTAAGACCTGGTCAGACCACTTGCAATAACATACACTTTGCTAAAGGTACCCAAGTCTAAAACTCAATAACCATTATAGCCCAAGGCCTTCTTCATAATTTCTCTCTACTTTATTTCATACATGAAACTTAGTTGATCAAATGCTATGGTTAGATATACATGACCAAGATGTCACATAGTGAGATCAAACACAGAGGCACTTGACTATAAAATAAACTTCTAAACAAGAAAACCATATCTAAAATTTCAGAAACTATAAACTTTTGCTGAGTAGAAAGGAGTCCTGACACAAAACCTGTCAAGTGCTGGTGACTCAGTAAAATGCTTGCTTTGTGGGAAAATATATGCAGCATGACAATGGTAGTATTCTATAAACATACAAAAAATATGATCTAAGGGATAAAGAAAATTAATTAATAATATTTTTCTTGGTTGCACTTGTTTAACAAATGATTTCAAATAATCATTTGATGAAGCTAAAACAAATGTTATTTATATTTAATGCAGACGTGGCTATGCAGATGGTTTCTGGCTCTATCTGTCTGCATGATACCTTCAACAAGTGTTTTCTACGATAGCTACAAGCTAACTAATGCCTTATGGGTGTGGAACTCATAATTGGAAATATTTTTATATAGACTTTTATATAAAATATACATAAAAATTTGTATAAGTATTTCCATATATACAAATATATAACAACTTTATCCATATTGAATATATATACAATATATCTTGCATGGCTATAAAACGAATAAAAGTATATGCATATGTAAAAGGTCTTTCCTGAGCCATTGGCTCACAAGGTCGGTTTCCCAGATTCTGTGGCATATATATTCCTCTCCTGGATAGGATGCTGGTTTGTCACAGGGATATTTCTTTTTGGCCAGTTGAGTGGACTGTAGCAGTGTGAAATGCAGTGTCTGGCTCAAGAACACAATGCATCACCTGTAATCAAAACCACAATCTTACAAGTGCCAATCTCTAACTGTTGAGGGAACCTGTGGAAGAGGTAGACTCTGCAAGACATGGGACAAGGTAGTGAAGCATGATCTTTGAACGTTGGGCCTCACGGAGGCAATGACTAGTGACCGAGATCTTTGGCAATATGCCATGCTTGAGAAGACCTGTCAAGCCAAGTGAAATTGTAGTCATGGCCAATGCCAGTGTCATGTAATTGGCACCCCTGCTGGTGGCACGTAAAAAGCACCTTTTGAGTATTGGGCCCTATGGAGACAATGTGGCTGATGCCCAGCCTATTCTTATCCTTGTAACTAGCACCTGTGCCAGTGTTGCATAACCAGCACCTGTTCCAGGGGTACATAAAAATCACCTTTCAAACATTAGGCCTCACAGAGGCAATGACAAATGACCAAGACTTTCGGCAATATGCTGTGCCTGAGAAGAAGACCTATCAAGCCAAGTGAAATTGTAATCATGGCAGATACTAGTGTCACACAACTCGCACATAAAGCACCCATTACATACTTGGAGTGGTTGGCATTAAGGGCATCTAACCATAGAAATCATACCAAATCAGACTGGAGCCTGGTGCAGCCCCTCAGCTTACCAACCCTGGTCAAACTATCCAAGCCATGCCAGCATGAACAACAGATGTTAAATGATGATGATGATGTACATTTTAGTAATAACATATTCTACAGAATTTGATACTGCTTCCTGATTGTGTACTTCATTAGAATGATATACACAGCCTCTTTCTTTGATTAAAATCTTATGTCAATTGAAACAGTTTATACTCCACTAGAACTACATTTTTCCAAACATATAACATACGACAAAAATGTGATCATCTTTAATTTCAAAAAGTTTATAATATTGAACTTATTGTTGATGGTATTAAATAAATTCATAAAGAGAGCAGCATGAAATGCTATGAACTGACTTTTATAGTTTTAGAGATCATTTATGGCTTTGATTGCACCAAAGATAAATGAAACTCAATTAATTTAAACTTACAATCAGTATATTAGTACTGACATATTTAATGCATGGAGAACAGTATAGTAGTCCGGTAATATTGCAAAATTTAAGTGAATGTAGTTGACATGGAATACTTACAATATAGTAGTAAATTCAAAAAAAGTAAAAATACGCTTTTCCCACAATAAGAAATTCTTCTTCCTCTGACATACATTTGTATACTATACATATGCTCATATATAT
>NC_068989.1:37878953-37884528 GCF_001194135.2 Octopus bimaculoides | reverse complement strand
TTAGGGAAAATAACCAATTTTCAAGAACTCATCGATGGTTATTTTCCCTAAAACTATATATTTTATATATACTTTATCTATAAGGCTCAATTTAATTTTAATTTTTTATAAATTGATTTTAATTGAGTTTTTTACCTGTAATTTTGGATTTTGTCCCTAATATTATTATATATATATATATATATATATATATAAATATGTGCATGCACATATGTGTGTGTGTGTGTCTGTGAAATATGTAGAATGAATGTATTTGCTTTACTGTGTAAGTATAATTAAATATTTGTATCTGTTTTTCTATAGCAGGCATCACGTAGAAAAAGATCTTAACAAATGAAATGAGGAGAACCATTTCCTGTCTCAGCACTGTTAAAATAAAGTTAGTCAATATCAATGTAGTAAACAAGTTTAAAGTACAGAATAATAAAAGCAGCAACAAAATATGATATTGTCTGGTCTTAACAATGTTGGTACATGCTAGTGTCTAGTCTTTTGGTATCGTTATTGTTCAACTTATTCACTTTATTCAGTTTCAATTAATTTTATAGTTTTCAAATCAAAGAAAGAATGGAATTAATAAAATTAGTTTATGTATCCGTCTAGCTTAGTTGTTTGCATAATACCATAATATCTGTGTGTGTGTGTGTGTGTGTGTGTGTGTGTGTGTGTGTGTGTGTGTGTGTGTGTGTGTGTGCATTTGTGTGTGTCGGAGTCAGTGTTTTATGCCCACTTTTCCGTGCTTGTATGGGTTAGATGAATATATTGAAGTACTGTTTTATACCTAGATTTTCTTCTTGTCACTGAGCTATAGCTGTTTTCAAGTAAGAGACATCTTATTTCACACATCTACAAAGATGCAAAATGAGTGGGTTATTTGTTAAAAGGAGAAGTGATGACAATAACATAGCTAATAGTAACTATCATAGCGCACAAATGTAAACAATATCACTTGCACACACACATATACACGTATATTTTATATAAGTAACAAACAAGAAAGTGAGTAATCAATACTACACTCGTAGATTTATAAGTTCTTTTAATTGTATGATGGCTGTTAATATGCTACTAATGGTTTCATGTAGAATCTTAGTAATCATTTAACTGTATATTGAATAACACAGATACAGCAGCCATATTCAGGTTGCTCTGTCAGTGTTATGAAATCTACAGTTGAATAATTGCTAATTTTGCCCACATATTTCACTCACAAGATTTTGGTTGGCCAGGGGCTATAGTACAAGGCACCTATCCAGTTTGTGCCTTGTAGTAGGACTGAATTTTGAAAGTACACAGTTGGGAAACAAACGTCTTAATGGCATATCCGTGTCTGTGCTTGCACATAAGTATGTGTATGTTTCATTTATTCTTTTGTTTTTAATATCCATTTTCCATGCTTGCACATGTTATATTATTGAAGCACTATAGTACAGCAACATGCCCATAATGTTATATGCAAACATATTACTAAGCAGAAGTTGACTTTGCCTTTCATCCTTTTGGGTTCGATTAAATAAGTACCAGTTATGCACTGGGTCGATGTAATTGACTTAATCCTTTTGTGTGTCCTTGTTTGTTCCCTCTATGTTTAGCCCCCCCCCCTGTGGGCAATAAAGACATAAATATTACTAAGCAGATATTGCATAAACTGGTGAGAAACAGGGTAGATTAATTTCACAGATTAAGCTTGGTAACCATGCTAATAAGTTCAAAGCTAGAATATAATGACTTGGTTTTCTGCCATACAGACTTTTGTAAATATGTAACTGCAACATGCTGAGTGAGAATCTACCTACAATATATTTTTACTTTCACATAAAAGAACCAGAGAAATAAAACCAGTATGTATGTTCCTACTTTAACATATGCAGTTTTAAAAATTCTTAGTTTATTAAAATGATTTAATTATTAATCTTTTATTATTAACTGTATGTAATCAAAGATATTCTATGAAACCCTTAAGAGAGCTTCTCTACACTTGCAAGATCTGCAAGAAATAGTTGTCATTTTTCCTTTAAATATCATTCAAGTCAAATTCCATTTATCTTGGTAGCAATAGACAATTAATTGATCTGTTGATATTTGTATCAGCTTCTCAATACTCAAAACTTCATCATGATAACTATCGTTATCAGTCTTTAAAAAAGGAAGAATACATTGCACACTGTAATACTACGTACATAAAAAAACTGGAATAGTTATGGTTTGAACATCTTTGATCATAAGTCTTTGCAATTAAAAGTGACTTGGGTTTAAACAATGACAAAGTTAATCCAATTCTCTTCCAGTGATCATTATAATTATTTTATCATTGTTGTTGCACTGAGTTTAATTTTTGTATGCAATGCTGGCTTCACTTAGGCAGATTGGTGGAGTATTTATCTTCCAATAGTTTCACAGTCAATTTGTATCAGTGAATCTGCGATGTCTGACTAATATATCCTATCGCATAATCTCATTACTGCAGAAAACTTTTTCAATTATCCATTTGACTGATCAACTTCTTAATTACAATGTTACAAACTGAGACAAAAAAATGTTATAATTTTATTCTTAATAGCAAAGTTGATAAACTGGTGGATTGACAGAATTAGGTGTCATTAAAGTGTTTTACGATATTTAGTTCTGTTTTTTTTGCATTCAGTGTTCAAAATCTACTATGGTCAATTTTGCCTTTTATTGTTTGGAGGTTGATGAATTAAAATATCAAAGTGCAGCAAATTTAATTGACTGAGACTGGTGTCATCCATGTATACCTAAAGTGTAAGACTTAAAAGTCTATTGAACAACAAATAATGTTCAGGCACAATAGTCCACTTTGTGAAAACTACACTTTGTTGATGAGATCAGAATGATATCAAATATGTCCACAGTTGTTCCTTGTACTTGTACCTTTATCAAAACCTATATTATTTTTCTTTACTATATATTTATTTTCCAGTTAGTTTTTAATGCTCCATACAGTAGATATGCTAGTACTAATATACTAATTGTAAGTTTAACTTTATTGAGTCTCATTTCCTACTTTTGGTGCTACCAAAGCCATATATGATTTACAGAATTAATTTCTCACTAGTAGATTTAAAGCAGTAAGTGTACAGATTTAACTATACTTGACTGTAAATGTTCTTTACAATGAACCATCTAAGATATCTAAGTGAATAACAGAAATTATCTTCCAAAGATGATTTATCATATACATCACACAAAAATCCATAACCCAGCCACCTGTAAGTGATTCACAAACAGTAGTATGGTAATTTTAGAAACTGTAAAACACAGCTTATAATTATCACCAGTAAGGTGGCTTTTCTTTTGTCAAAAAAGCAGTGAAGAATCCTCTACAAAAAAACAAAGTGCACTTTCAAGTATTGTACAGCCTAAAAACTCTCTTCTTTCAAACATCAGTCTGAACTTCTTGACCACATGGCAATGCATACACCAGAAGCAACAGCTCACTTCACTAGAGTTTACTCTTCAGTTCTTCTACAGTTTTTCTAAATTTCTTTCCAAAAAATGTAGTTGCTAAAAACAAAATACAAGTAGACATTTAACTAATCTATACATTTGCACATTAAAAAAATACCTATCCACAGAAAAAATAGCCTGCTTCCACAAGAATAACTTAATCTATCATCAATAAATTGTTATGCTGCATAACTGGGATCCTATGCAGAACTGAATAATGGAAGTTGTTTTCCTAAGGAGTGTCTTATCTATCTGCCAACTGAAAGAAAATGTCATTTCATCAAGCATAACTGTTTCAATCACACACTAACTGTAGTGTATGAGAAATGAAAGCTATAGTTAAAACAAAATATATATATATAAGCAGGGAAGTGAGAGAAATTCCAAAGAAAACCACTCAATACATATAAAAAAAATAAAGCAAAACAAAGGAAAGTGCACACATTACCATATGGTTAGGAGATTCACATATTTTTGGGTTTGATCTGACAGTGCAGTACCTTGAACAATTGTCTTCTACTATAGTATCAGGTTAACCAATACTGTGTGTGTGAACTTTGATAGATAGCAGAGGGTAGGAAACTGTCAAGTACACACACATATATTCATGCAGGCTTGGCGATGTGGATGCTTCCTAGCCACATGGTTTTAAGTTCAGTGTCACTGCATGGCACATTGGGCAAATATCTTCTACTATATCCCAAAACCAACCAAAGCTTTATGGGTAGATATAGTAGACAGAAATTGAAGAAGCCCATCATATATAAGTGTGTGTTTGTGTGTGTGTGTGTTTGTGTGTGTATGCATATCTGTGTACATGTACATGTAAGCAATGGCTTCTTGCTGGTATTGTTTGCATCCAGTTTCTCACATAAAATATGTCCACGCTGTTAGCTGTTTGATAGACTGGGATATCATTACCTCATTTGGTAGTAAGTCGGGTTTAGTGATAACAAGGTCATCTGGCCATAGAAAATCTCTTGCTTCAATGCACTTTCATTAAAACCATGGAAGCATGGAAAAGTAGATATTAAAATAATGAGGACGGGTGTGTGTGTGTGTGACAAATGTGAAACAAAAGTGTCTAGTTATGATCTTTAACCATCAGTACATATATGCTCTCACATTTTCACCATGCTTAGCAGCACAGTCTTGTTGCATCTTATGAGAACGTATGATGATGAGAATATAGCTAGGACTGGCCTTAAGCTAATTGGACCGATTGCTTCCAGTTGGGCCCTGCGCCAAAGGGGACCCCATGCTCAAGAGGGCCACATTCTATACTGCAGCATTTCATAAAAGTAGTCTCCCTGAGGTCTTTTAAAAAAAGGAAAAAAGACACTTCGTATACTTCAGTGATACGAGATATCAAAAAAATAAACCAAATTCATCCAAAACTGCTTGGGTCAGTTTATTGTCTATTGAAATTTATTGTATTTTTAGTGTAAGGGTCAATATGTATGTTTGTATGTGAATGTTTGGAAGTGTTCATGGGGATGTTTGGGTAAAATATTTGTGTGAGAGTATGTATGTGAGTGAATTGTATGTATATATGTGTGCATATGTTTGTGTAAGTCAGTTTCTATAAATATGTTTAATTTTGGGGAAACTTTTTTAATTCAATAAAGTGTATTTTATATTTATATATATATTCTTTTACTTATTTCAGTCATTTGACTGTGGCGATGCTGGAGCACCACCTTTAGTTGAACAACCGACCCCAGGACTTATTCTTTGTAAGCCTGGTACTTATTCTATCGCTCTCTTTTGCCAAATTGCTAAGTTACAGAGACGTAAACATACAAACATCAGTTGTCAAGCAATGGTGGGGGACAAACACAGACACACAAACATATATATATATATATATATATATATACGACAGGCTTCTTTCAGTTTCCTTCTACCAAATCCACTCACAAGGCTTTGGTGAGCTCAAAGCTATAATAGAAAACACTTGTCCAAGGTGCCACACAGTGGGACTGAACCAGAAAAAATACCTGTTACATACAGGTCTTATCTCTGTGTGTTTATGTATTTTTCACTTGTTGGTGATGTCCTGTATATCTTTTATTTATTTTTATTATCAAACGCCATGCAGCCTTGT
>NC_068989.1:37877219-37877895 GCF_001194135.2 Octopus bimaculoides | reverse complement strand
TGTACTATCACACATGGCTCTAGTAACACAGAAATGGATGGCTGAAAATTTTTATGATCACATAATCCCTAACATTTGGCCTCCTAATTCCCCAGATCTCAATCCATTGGACTATTACATGTGGTGCGTTGCTGAGAGAGAGGTCAATAAACATACACATCACACCAAAAATTCTTTGAAAGCTGCCATAGCCAGAGTAATGTCCAAAGTTAACCAGAACCACCTGATTTGAGCATGTAGATGATTTAGATCTCATGTAGAATCAATTGTTGGAGCTGAATGTGGCTTTATAGAATAACATTATAGAAAATAAGGTTTATTTTTATCCTCATAGCATTTTTTGATAAATAAAGTTGTCCTCAAATATCTTACACACCTTGTGTGTGTGTGTGTATATATATATATGTGTGTGTGTGTGTGTGTGTGTGTGTGTGTGTGTGTGTGTGTGTGTGTGTGTGTGTGTGTGTGTGTATACACACATATATATATGTATATATATATATATGTGTGTGTGTATATTTCAATTTTGGGGAAGCTTTATTATTTCAATAAGGTGTATTTTATATGTATGTATGTGTGTATGTATTAAAGAAACCCAAAAAATTTTTTAAATGGTAAATGCAAAAGGCTAAAGGGATGTGTATGTGTTAAAGACTTCAGTACTCAGTATTTTGGC
>NC_068989.1:37864709-37876216 GCF_001194135.2 Octopus bimaculoides | reverse complement strand
CTCGGAGTTATTTTTTTTCCTTGTTCTTTTTTCATGTACTGTCAAGTAATCTTGGCTCCTAGTATACTGCAAAGGAATTTTTTACCCTTTGCAGCATATTAGGAGATCAGAATAGTGGCCGATTTTTATGCCTAATATTTTATGCATACTAAACAACCACATTGAGGACTGGCTACTTTTGAGTTTATTTAAAAGAGATAGAAAAATATTTTATACAACAAATTCCAATATAATTGTAATCTACACCAATGGAGATGCATATGGCGAAAATTTTATTAACAAGTAATCCATGTTTCAGAAAATTGCAATACACACATATACACACATATATATGTATACATATATATATATGTGCACACACATAAATATATACATAATATGTGTATGTATATATATGCATATCATCATTATCATCATTTGACGTCCGTTTTCCATGCTAGCATGGGTTGGATGGTTTGACAGGCCAACAAGCTAGGGGTTATGTCTGGTTTGGCATGTTTTTTGTGGGTGGATGCCCTTCCTAACGCCACCACTTTACAATATGGACTGAGTGTTTTTATGTAGTACTGCACAGTAGCATAGTTTCAATGGCTGGATTTATATATTTTTATAATTTTATAGACCTTGGTGCAAGTTGACTGGGAACCTGGGGTCCACTAAAATTGTTCCCAATTGGGCCCCACACCTCCTGAGACTGACCCTAGATATCGCAGCCATTTTGTGTTTGTATATGTGTGCATGTGTTTGTGTGTGTGTGTGCATTCTACTATAAAACAGTGTTAAGTTGGATCCATTAAATAAATAAATATCAGTAAAATAAACAGCAGAGTTGATATGATAGACTAAGACACTTGATGATGATGTCCTGATATGGACTCACTCCAATGGCTGAAATCAGTAAAAGAATATAAACAGAGAAGTATTTGCTTCAATATAACTCAAACTCATTGACATGGACATGTAGAAAAGTCAAAAACATTTAATGGCTATATTATTCATTTATACACCATATAGCTTTCATCTTGACTTCATAGTCATTTTATTTCATATTTAGAGTATGCCAAATGCTTGAAAAATCATAAAGAGAAATTCATAATCAATGCTATTCAGTTAATTTGAAATTAGTATTCATAGTTAATTAATTACACAACTCACTATTATGAAGTCATTTTCTTCCAGACACTTAATTCTTTGGTTTATTTTACTCTTTTAATGTTCCACCCACCCATTCAACAATAATAAATGAAATATAAAAATAAAATAAGATAGAAAAATATAATAAAATATACAAAATCTAAATCGTTAATCATTCATTATTACTTTCATACATGTGTCATGACTTGAAAAAGAAAATTAACAGAAGATTTTACTGGAAGTACTGAATGGTTCTATGAAAGAAAAATATATATATATCTTGAACCAATATGGCTGCTACATTATTTATTTATTCATTTACTTCATTGGATGCAGTGAGGTTATAGTGCTAAGTATGCTGAGGAAGTGAGAACTTATATACTGATTGCTAAAGATCATGACAAGATTATTCATTTCACTGCTGTCATATCTAGTTTTTTCAAATATTTTTTGCTCTCACTTTATCTTTGTTTTCTGGAATAATCCATCTATGATTTTAATAATTTATATTGCAGCAGTTACCAACTTGAAATATTATTTTCAGTAAATAACCATGTATTTAGTGATATAGCTAGAAGTACTATGGTTCTCTCAATTACTGATGCCATAAGTTGCTACTGCTCTGACATTTTACATTTAGATGATACATATTCTATTGGAGTATTGGACTCAAGTGTTGTGGAGCTGAAACAATGTTAGAAGACAATAATAAATATTCACAGTATCCAGCTCAGCTTCACAGTTAGTTTTCAGTTTTAATCAGAGTTGTGAAGCTGAATTCGCCATTCATTCTTCATAGGTTATGCAAATTGTTTACAGTCATTTTCCTCTACAATATACATAAGACATCCTTTTTATGTTAGCCTGACTTTTTACTTTAATTCTTATTTTAATGGTTTTATTTGCACAAAGTGGCCATTATTGTGACTTCAAAGGTCCTCCAAGATCAATGAGATAGTTATGATTGAAGTCTTGAAAAACTGCAAGTTGCTGATTGAGGTAAAAGACCTAGGAGTGCCTGTGGGCAGACATAAGGGTGGCAAGAGGAAGAAAGGTGAGTAGATGGAATTGGATGGAAGTGGTAGGAGACCAGCTAGATACAAGAAGCAGATGCCACTCTAGTAGTGAGATGAAAGCACATCTATGGACTAGAAGCTTAGATGTGTGAGTAAGTAGTTGCATGCAAATCAGTCTATAATTCTTTTCTAGCAACACAGATAACTAGCCATGATGCTGTCATTCTAGCAATTCAAACCAGGTTATAGGGTCCTGTAGATTTTGATACTGATTTGAATTGTTAGAATGACAGCATCATGGCTAGTTATCTGTGTTAGAAAAGAATCATAGACTGGTTTGCATGCAGCTACTTACTAACACACCTAAGCCTCTAGTCCATAGATGTGCTTTCATCTCACTACTAGAGTGGCATCTGCTTCTTGTATCTAGCTGGTCTCCTACCACTTCCATCCAATTCCATCTACTCACCTTTCTTCCTTATGTCTGCCCACAAGCACTCCTAGGTCTTTTACCTCAATCAGCAACTTGCAGTTTTTCAGGACTTCAAATAAACAACACTGTGTCCATGTTTATATATACATGTATGTAACTGGTGGGCTCAAAACATAACCCAGATATTTTTCAAACAGATTTTACAATACTCCAGCTTGACATTATTTTACAATAATGATATTTCTGTTCTATATTTATGAGATGAGGAATTATGTACATTATTTACATTATTTACAATTGACAGATATTTGTCCTCAATCTTGTTTGTTGTTAACACAGCGTTTCGGATGTCTTGGGGAAATTTTGAACCTGGGTTCTCATTCCTAAGGTATTTTTTGATGTTGTTATTATTACTATTATTATTATTATTTAGGTCACAGCCGGGAATCGAACTTGGAATCTTGGGGTTAGTAGCCCGCGCTCTTAACCACTACGCCATATGCCCATGGGCAATTATGGAATGAATTTTAGGGCTTATAAATCTAATGTTCTCCTATCCTTCCTTAATACTGGTTCCCATATGCTGTTGATATCTGCACTCGGTCTGATTAAGAGGTTGTTGTGTCCGAGCATATGGCTAAGAACTGCATGCACTCCATCCCATACAGCTGTGATAGTTTATACAAAGGCAAAACATGCCATCCCCTCAAAATAAAGGTAGAGGAACATCACAAAGCTGTGACACAGGGAGATATTGATAAATCGGGTATAGCTGATCATGTATGGAAAAATGGAAACCACCTCCCCCTGTGGGAAGAAGTTAAAATAATAGACAGAGAACACCACTGGAGAATACGAAAACTAACAGAAGCAGCACATATGCTAGGACACAACAACCTCTTAAGCAGACCGAGTGCAGATATGAATAGCATAAATAGCATATGGGAACCGGTATTAAGGAAGGATAGGAGAACATTAGATTTATAAGCCCTAAAATTCATTCCATAATTGCCCACGAGCATATGGCGTAGTGGTGAAGAGCAAGGGCTACTAACCCCAAGATTCTAAGTTTGATTCCAGGCAGTGACCTGAATAATAATAATAATAACAACAACATCGAAAAATACCTTAGGAATGAGAACCCAGGTTCAAAATTTCCTCAAGACATCTGATGAAGGCTGGAGGGTATATCAGCCGAAATGTGTTAACAACAAACAAGATGAGGACAAATATCTGTCAATTGTAAATAATGTAAATAATGACATTTCTACTGTTAAGATTGAAATGGGATACTTTAGTACCAAATAATATAAAAGTGAATATGTTTCTATTTTGTTTTGGGGATTTTTTTTCACCTTTTATGATAAACGTTAATTGAAACCAAAGCTAAAAAGACAGGTGAAATATAGCATAAAAAGAATACAAGCTAATGTATGAAACTGAAAACTCAACTAACCATAATTCTGAAATTTTATTAACTCAAAAGGAAAACAACTTTAATTGAATTTTAGTAATAGTTCTGAGATAAGGTATTATGCAAGAAATAATTAGTTGGGCAATAATTTTCATCTTGTGCTATATAAAAACTTCATATTAATTGTATAATGTTTTAATTTGTAGACTGATTATCTTATGACACTACAAAGAGGAAAGGAAAGTGATAAACATATTAAAATCCCTTACTTGCTGGTTTAGATTTAAAAAATAAAAAACTATAAAAATTTATAAAGGAAGTTTTTGTCTACTAATTGCTTGGATATTCTCAGTTGATCAAAGATTTTCACCACATTATATTACACATGTAAAACTCTATCATAGTTGTATTTCGTGTGCAAAATGCTCTTTTCTAGTATTTTTACTCAGTCATATTCTTAATACCAGAAAAGACAAAGAAGATAGCTACAACTTCAGTAATGTCATCAAAATGATATAAAGAATGTTCTTATTGACTAACTTCTTCAAGGTCAATGCTTTTGCACAAGGAAAAGGAACCACCATCACCAATAGTTGGATTCATGAGTGTGTGTGTGCGTGCACACACACACACATAACACACACACACATAACACACACAACACACACTTCAGTCAGTAGTTCATATATTTGAAGAGAATCACACTCTAAAATATTAGAGTAGTTATATTTCGAAGGTTGATTGTTATGAGCAGTTACAGAGTGACCATTGATTTTGCACCTATAAAGTGCATAGTTCCATGGTTAGAGTATCAGGCTCCCAATCATAAGGGGGTAAGTTCAATTTCCAGACTAGGCTGTATGTTGTATTCTGGAGCAAGACACTTTATTTCACATTGCTCCAGTTCACTCAGCTGTAGACTCATCATATTCAACTGGCCAGAGGCATACAATATTTTTACTTCTCAAGTTCAGTCCCACTGGTTGGAATCTTGGGTAAGTGTCTTCTATTATAGCCACAGGTTGACCAAAGCCTTGCAAGTGGATTTGGTAGACATAATCTGAGAGAAATCCATATTATGTGTGTGTGTGTGTGTGTGTGTGTGTGTGTGTGTGTGTGTGTGTGTGTGTGTGTGTGTGTGTGTGTGTGTAAAATATGAGGAGTTTAGTTCACTGATGGTCTAAATGAATAGGTATGCTGAGTAAGTGCTATAATTAGTCATCCATTAGGTTCCAAGTTCACAGCTGAGGCTGGAGCTAGGGATCCATATTAGGCTTCCATGTTAGCAGGTATATATTAGAGGAAAAGGACAACAAAAACTAAGGCAGGACGAGTAACTTAAGTCATTTATAATAATTCAATTAGGGTAAAGTTAATTTTAAGTCTTACAGCTGTTTTCGGGATATCCCAAGTGATAGGCTAGAATGTTCATACACTGGGTATTCCACCACCAAAGACAAGGTGAGTATGTATGAAAGTTCTAGACAAGGAAATTCACAGTTTATAAGGAATAAAATAGAAGAATAAGGAGTAAAACTAGATAGAAGAATACAGACAGGAGAATAAAGTTCACAGTTCATCTTTTCCCAGAGGGTATGGAGGTTGGTCAATACTTCCATGAAAGTATAGACCCTTAGCTTTAATTCCAGGTAAATCCAGGCAGAATTTTGGCAGTATTTTGAATGATGTATTCATGTTGAAGTGGTTAGCTAGTATGTAGATGGTCCGCATGAGTATATAGAATGAGAAAGACATACATCAAGATAGACAGAACTGAGTTGTGAGTGAATAGATAGAAGAGAGAGAAAGAAGGAGAAAGAGAGAAAAATGAGAAGAGATAGGAATGGGATAGGTGCAGAAAAGAATGAGAGCAAAAGTAAAGTAAAATCAAAAAATAAAAAATAAGGAATAAAGATAGAGATAAGGTGCCAGAAGTGTCAGTTCAGGGTGAGAGGTCAGGCATTAAGGTTTTGGTAAAGTGGAGGAAGAAGGTATTTATGTCTAGTGATTAAACAGAGGAAATTTAGGTTAGGTGTGGTCAGTGGTCAGTAGGGATAGCTAAAAATAGATGCCTAGCTTAAGGGGGTATATATAGGATAACGCTACTGCTAAATGAATAAGGGATACAAATTAAAGAATTGAAATTTAAAAGTTGAAACTTAAATTAAAATTAACATTAAAACTTAAAAATTAAAACTTTAAGGAACAAAGCTAGCTAGCTTTTAAAGTACTTACGTTGGTAGGGAAGAAAAGGAAAGGAAAAATGTACATATATTGTAACAATATATGTACATCCCTGTGGGATGAAGTTAAAATAATAGACAGGGAACAACACTGGAAAATACGAAAACTAAAAGAAGCAGCACATATGCTAGGACACAACAACCTCCTAAGCAGACCGAGTGCAGATATGAATAGCATATGGGAACCGGTATTGAGGAAGGATAGAAAAATAATAGATTTATAAGCCTTAAAATTCACCCCATAATTGCCCACGGGCATATGGCGTAGTGGTTAATAGCGCGGGCTACTAACCCCAAGGTTCCGAGTTCGATTCACGGCAGCTACCTGATTAATAATAATATAATAATAATAGTAACATCGATAGGAACCCAGGTTCGAAATTTCCCCAAGACACCTGACGAAGGCTGGAGGGTATATCAGCCGAAATGTGTTAACAACAAACAAGATGAGGACGAATATCCGTCAAATGTAAATAATGTAAATAATATAAATGGACAAGTTAAAGTTTAGGGTGGTATCAGGGGAGTGGCTTGTATTATTATTGTTGTTGTTATTATTATTATTAGTAGTAGTAGTGTTATTAGTATTAACATTCGTTTTAACCATACTCCAACGTTCCTCAGAAGAGGGGATGTTGTTATCCTGGTTTTTGCAATTGAAAAATGAAAAATTATTGTTTCATTTGAGTAGAGAATTGTAGATGGAAATGTGCTCCATTAAAATAATTTCCATTAAATTATGAGGCACCCAAACATTATAATGATTCACATTAACATTCATAAGAGGTGTATGGAATATCTCTGCACTGTCTAACATTGTGTGACCATGATTATTTTTGACTGAAGTCTCGTTTTTGGTTATTATCAATGACTATAGACCTGCCTGAACATGCACGGTCTTCCAGATCAAGATTTTCCATCCTAAACCTAGTGAACCGCTTGTAAATAGTACTGTTGGCTATGGTACCAGCTCCATAAAATGCACATATCTTCTTTGTTGCTTGTGCAGTATTATTTTCCTTTCAAGAAATAAAGTGCATCAAAAGATGAAACTACATCGCCTTTCACTCCATTTTCAATTTTATCATATGCTTCTGTCACATGATCAATTAAACACATGTATTTATATGCACACACATACACATACATACATACATCACACATGCACACACACACACACACACACACACACACACAAACAGTGGACTACTGCACAGTTTTATTTACCGGATTCATTCACAAAGTATCAGTCAGCTTAGGACTACAATAAGAGACACTAACCCAACATGCCAAACAAAGGACTGAACCCAAAACCATGTGATTGCAAAGTGAATTCCTTAACCACGTAGCCATGCTTGCACTTATATCTAATTAGCATTATTTGCTGGTTAAAATCAAACATTGATTACCTATTTTAACAATGCATGCATACTCTGACATGAACCTAAATATGCTCTATTTAATTGCTATATGGTGCTTAATTTTAAAAATACAGATATTTATAACTTACCATCTCATTTTTAGTGAAATAAATGAATGTTGCTATCCTTAACTTTTCTGATACCAACCTGCCTATGACCCCACCCACCATAGTTCTAAGATACAAACATCCTGTTTTATCATAATCTAAATTAAAATTTTCCATCAAAATTTCCTGTTATTTTATATTTCAAATACCAGCTTTATAATGACAAAGTTATTTAAGTATATTCTTTCTCTTCAAAATAATTGAAACAAAGGCAAGTGTATTTCTACATATATGTGGTAACAAAAGGCTTAAAAGGTTAGAAAGTACTGCTACAGGTCATGAATTCATATTCTACTGCATACATTTTGATGGTAATGTTACTTAATTCTATTTGCCCAAAATACAGTAGGGTATTGAGAAAGCAAATAGTCATTTGAATTAAGAGTGAATTGCAGTACCAGTCTTGTAGCTGTCTGATGGCTTACAAGTTCACATCACACAGCAGGCATGATGCAATGCCCATGAGAACGTCATGTAACTATGATTATTGTCAATTACTTAATTTAATAATCTATGAGGAAATTATTATTGAATTTGAAATATCAAAGAGTGGTTAGTAATTGGCAGATATCTTTGAGGAAGCAGAGATTGGGAGTAGCAATATTTTATAGAATGAACTTCAAAGTTGATAATAGATGGTTGACGCAGTAAGTAGATATCTTTTGATAGAAGCTAGGTAAAGATATCGAACTTTAGAGAAGATGATGCAATTTTAACATTTGTTGTAATGATGACATTTATCTTAATTGTTGGTCAAAGTGCTTTTTCCTTTTTACATATACTTTGTGATATTACACTGTTCGTGATAAAGTGAGAATAGTTATCTCTTTGAGCTACCTTCTCTGAAGTGAGCCAATAAGGAAGCTTCTATGCAGTTAACATATATGCAGTGGCATAGCATAGGGTGTGCAGATTACTCATATCAACCACTCTGGAAGTGTAGAGCAAACTTGAGTTGAAGGTGTAATACATTTAAGGAAAGGTCCAATCAATTCAGCAACTTGACAGGGCAGCCCAAACCCTTATGATACATCTGCTAGAAATGCAACCAAATTTCCATCAAATTTCCACACTTATAATTTTAAAATACAAACAACACCATGTAGCCCAAAATATACACTTTTACTTGTTTCTTCTTTTGGTCATATGGCCATAGTCATGCCAGAGCACCATAGTGTAGGAGACCTTGGTTCATCACACTGACAACAATATTTGCTTTTTAAAATCTGTTATTTATTTTAACAATCCCCTTCCCCTGCACTGTTAAGCTACATGTCATAAATATAGTATGTTTTCAAGCAGTGTCAGCTACAAAGAGAGGCTTATACAGACAGACATATAAAAGCACGTACTTATAATTATGTATACACCCATACCTATACACACACACACACAAATATTATATATATATATATATATATATATATATACATGCGATGAATGCTTCATCTTAACAGATGATAGCCATCCCATCAACATACACACACACCACAGCCCATCACACAGCACAATCCCACAATCACTCCGTTGATGAGCCCTCAAATGACTTTTAAGACTAGCTGCTGACTGACAGGGTTTAAAACACAAGTGACAGATATTATTCAAGTTTCTTCTATATCTTTGCCTTTTGGAATCTGATTCTGAAAGAATGTTTTTGTGAACTGGCATATGTCTTTTAAGTCCTGATATTATCTTACAAGTTTTGTGACATATGACACAAGCCCTGGACATTTTGATTTTCATGTGACTTCATGATTCAGAAGTCTCAGAAAGCAGACTAGCAAAAAGAACTCATGAGGCTTAAAGATGCTTGGAGAAATTTGTCTGAGGAAGTAAGGTGGCCTATGAAAAGAAACACATTGAAGGATTTTATAATTTATTGCAGCAAGCTTTTGGACCACAATCTTTATCATATGTTCCCTTGAAGTCAAAAGATGGAAATGAAGTTATTAAAGATCCTCCTGGAATAATGAATAGATAGATGAAGAGAACATTTTGAAGATTTTTTTCCATAATACTTTTGTAGTGAACATGTATATCATGATATCATAAGCAACATTCCACAAATACATATATATATATATATATCTATATATATATATATATATATAGTTTCAGCTCAGAGCTGCGGCCATGCTGATGCACTGCCGTTGTATATATATATTTATAAATACTGAAGGAAAGAACACAAGAACAAACATAAAGAAGGGAGGGGAGAAAAAGGAAATGGAAAAAAATGAAATAACTAAAACTGAAACCCCAAACCACCAAACATAAAACAGAAAACTCAAATATGGAGCCTCCAACGGAATCTGAAATCCCAGTGGAGAGAAGAAATTTGGAGTGAACTCAAGGACCTGCAAATTTTACCTGCAAGGCAAATGTTGGCATGGGGAAATGGTACAAACTGCTGGTCTGTTCACCTGAGATCCCACCATGTGTTTATGTCCCCATGACTTAGAGTTTCAGCAAAACAGACTGATAGAATAAGTACCAGGCTTTAAAAAAGAAATAAGTTCTCTGAGATCAATATATTCAATAAAAATTTTTCAAAGCAACGCCCCAGCATGGTCACAGAAACAAGTGAAAGGTAAAAAATATGTGTATATATATATATTTCTTAATCACACTGCCATGTCTCAATCTCCAAACTGGGCAATCATAGCTGTGATGATTTGATCAGGGCTGATAAAGAGTTCAAACAATAGCCTTTATCATACATTATCTAGAAGCACAAGGCAAAATGCCTGTGATGATCTTTAACCCATTAGCATTCTGATTATTTTGTAAAGCCTATTTATTCACTTTGTTTTGAATAAATCATACATTATCTTGTAGCTTTGAAATTTAAATGATATGACCGTTTATTTTTAGAATGACATTGTAGGGTAGGTGTGAGAGGTCAGTTTTGGTCAGTTTGAACATAGAACAGGTAGAATATTTTGGCCTTATATGGCCAGTTTAAATGCTAAAAGGTTAATTGAAAATAAAATGACATTGATACCACATGACCATGATATAGATATTAAGTAGGAAATATTGATGCTCTACATTCTTGAATGAGTGTAAGTGAATGTTGCTTATCTCTATCAGTCAATCAACTGGAAATACAATAGTTAATTTCTTAAACTAATCCAAATGCAGTCTATTTTCACATAACTCATTAATTAAAGAAACATTATTGTAATATAACAATTCTGTCTGATTGGAATATAACTTAATATTCAGCATTCTTTGACCTAATACAACTTCACATATATATTATTCACCTATATACCATATTTATGTTTGCACACATCAACATGAATGCATAAGTATACATATGTATAAATACATTTTAATATTTCACTTAGGCATTGTGAAACTAATAACCTGGTGTAGAATTCAATATACATATGCTTCAGAACAAAGCATTAGTCATGTACAGAGTGGTAACAAGAAAATGAGATGATGAACAAATAAATGACTATCTTGTGAACTTCATTAATTACAGCTGTTTCTGCTGTTGGATGCAGTGGACTCGTAGCTGAGTCCACCTAATACCTTCATCAAAACCTTGAATATAAATCAAGGCTTCGAAGAAGCTATAAGGTGTTACTCAGGCACTCAACTATGAGTCCACTGCATCTTACAGCAGAAACAGCTGCAATTAATGTAGTTCATAAGATAATCATTTATTCCATTGCTATCTCATTTTCTTGTATGTACATATATATATATATATATATATATATATATA
>NC_068989.1:37861224-37864609 GCF_001194135.2 Octopus bimaculoides | reverse complement strand
ATATATATATATATATATATATATATATATATATATACTACACTTTTGGCTAACAGACATAACAAAACACATGCAGATCTTCCTAATGTTATTCTTAAAGAAAAAACAACGGAGACAATACCAGAACTACTAGGAAAAATCCAAGAACAACGAACATTCTGATGATTATACAGCTATCATCTAACTATCAATGAAACCCGAAATTCTCGAATCAATAATTTCTTACAGTAAATGCCTTCCTGAAAGAGAATAACATCTAATCAGATGAGCAAAAGTAATGGTGAAGTGAGAGTTAAGACTCTAAAAATCATCTGCTGATAAATAAGCAATAAGCAAAGATTGTAAGAATTGAGAAAAATTGCAAGCAAGGATTGACAGCAAAAATACCTTTCACAGAATTCCAGATAAATGGTCTCTGCAAACACTAACTATACATGTATAGCACCAGTCAAAATTATATAAACACACACACATATATAATATACACACACACATGTTTCTGTGTGTATGAGAGAGAGAGAGAGAGAGTGTGTGTGTGTGTGTGTGTGTGTGTGTGTGTGTGTGTGTGTGTGTGTGTGTGTGTGTGTGTGTGTGTGTGTGTGTGTGTGTGTGTGTGTGTGTGTGTGTGTGTGTGTGTACCTGTGCCTGTGTTTGTGCATGTGTATGTGTTTGTGCATGCATTTGTGAATGAAATGACAGGAAACAACAAAACACCTACATAAAACTTACTTAATGATAAATCACACGTGTATGTGGATGTATATTCCAAAAGGATTATTCTTCTTCTATTAACACATAAGACTTCTATCCACCAAACTGGTGATAGAAGCATTATGGAATGACTATAAACCATCTCTTATATGATTGATTTAAAGTTACATAAAAGTGAGGAAGACCAGTTGAACATCTTATAACAAGCACAACAAGGTTTATAATAAGAATGTACACAAGCACAATGCAAGCATACAATTATTGGTTTGATGGGTTGTAGCCTCATCTTCAGAGATAAAATATTTTATATTTACATCTACACTACTAAAGCTGATTGAAGTTTTCAACTCACTACATAGCATGTGTAAGTCCCAAGAGAGTTTCTTTCTTTGTAGTATATGGAACACTTCCCTGAGGTACTTTTCCAACAGCTTTATTGTTAATGTTCAGAGTTAATACCTAGCACTGGAATGAAATTGAAGTTAAGTTATGAAGTGAAATTGAAATGATTTTCTCTTTACCAAACTTCATCAATATCTTGATGAAATTTCATTGACATCCCAATTAGAGTGTTGTTAACGTTTTTATAAACTCAGTCCAGCTGCCAGCTACTACCATAAATCAGAGTAGAAAATTACTATTTGTAAATCTCACAACGAAAGATATTCAGCAACAGTACTTTGGGGGCAAAGATTTTTGTCAACATAACATGGCAGTCCTGGTTTAGGACGAATGTTGCTGTAATTTAGCCCCAGGAGAGTCGTCTCCAGCTGGTTATATGTCAGATTGTGTTGTGTAGCCAGCTGGAGATGATGTCTCCTGGGGCTAAATTACATCAACATTCATCCGAAACTAGGACTGCCAGGTTATGTTGGCAAAAATCTTTACATAGAAATCAGAGTATTTCAAAACATTCATTTTTGAAGGGCAGGGCTCCAGTACTTTACCTACTCATAAGAATATGGAAGAGAGAAAACAAAAATTTGTCATTTTACTCTGATTTACAGTATAATTCTGATTAAAATCATTTTAAAAATCTATAGAGAATGTTCTATTTTCTGACTAATCTGCTGGAATTATAATGGCAGTGTCTCTTTGTAATCAGGCTACCTTTCACAAATGTTAACCAAATCATAGCTCATCTTCTTAAAAAGTGAAGAAAACATTAAATAAACCATTACTAATACATTATACTAGAAAATGGTGTTACAGTCACAGCGGGAATGTCTTTGATCATAGTCTCCTAAACTTAGGCTGTCTTGTAGTGAAACATTAAGAATAGTTGTTTCAATAATCATTTCTGCTATGAGCACAAAGTCTAAAATTTTGGGCAAAGGGAATAGTTGATTACATCACCCCCAGTGCTCAAATAGAACTCATTTCATCGACCCCAAATGGATGAAAAGCAGAGGGACTTGAACATACTCTTTACTCTCTCTTTTACTTGTTTCAGTCTTTTGACTGTGGCCATGCTGGAGCACCACCTTTAGTCGAGCAAATCGACCCCAGGACTTATTCTTTGGAAGCCTAGTACTTATTCTATCGGTATCTTTTGCCAAACCACTATGTTACGGGGACGTAAACACACCAGCATCGGTTGTCAAGCGATGTTGGAGGGACAAACACATACACACATATTGTGTGAGTGACACATGAAATTTCTTCAAGCGAGATCGTTGCCGGTGCCCCTGGACTGGCTCTTGTGCGGGTGACACATGAGGTTTCTCGAGCGAGATGAGCGTGGCCGTTGCCAGTACCGCCTGACAGGCCTTCGTGCAGGTGACACGTAAAAGCACCCACTACACTCTCTGAGTGGTTGGCGTTAGGAAGGGCATCCAGCTGTAGAAACTCTGCCAAATCAGATTGGAGCCTGGTGTAGCCATCTGGTTTCACCAGTCCTCAGTCAAATCGTCCAACCCATGCTAGCATGGAAAGCGGACGTTAAACGACGACGACGATATATGACGGGCTTCTTTTGGTTTCCGTCTACCAAATCCACTCACAAGGCTTTGGTCGGCTCGAGGCTATAGTAGAAGACATTTGCCCAAGATGCCACGCAGTGGGACTGAACCCGGAACCATGTGTTTGGTAAGCAAGCTACTTACCACACAGCCACTCCTACACATATGGAACATAAAGACAAGTGAAATGCTACCAAGCTAACGATTTTGCCACCTCACCACCTTAAATTGAGGTTACAGTACTGACAACAGATCTTGTACTATTGTAGAATCTACCCAAGTTTTGTAACATGCCACATACTTATGTAAATATGATAAAATTTAAACTCTCTAATGATCAGAATTGAAAATCTTTTGATAGCACTGATGGTCACATCAGTCAAGCATCATGGAATATTTCTTTGTTATTCTGAAAGATGATGTCATGGACATTAGTAAGATACATGTCACTCTTGCCATCATAAACACAGTAAGCAAGGGATTAACTAGGGAAAACTTGCAATCAATGACATTATTGCTAGCGAAGTGCAACATGAAATAAAATAACTTTAAGGTTTTTAGTTTAATTTCACTGCTCAGCACTTTGAGAAAGTGCCTTTTATCATAGTATCATAGCAGCTAGCTGACCGGAGCTTTGTGAGTGAATTTGAAAGATAGAAACTATACAAAGCCTATCATATATGTATATCTGTACATAAACAAGCACACACACA
>NC_068989.1:37854639-37861214 GCF_001194135.2 Octopus bimaculoides | reverse complement strand
TATATATATATATATATATATACACACACACATGCATATATATATATATACATATCATTTACATACATACATACACACATACATACGTGGCATGTAAAAGCACTCATTACGCTCGTGGAGTGGTTGGCAAAAGGAAAGGCCACCAGCTGTAGAAACCATGTCAAATCAGACTGGAACCTGGTCCAGTTCTCCGGCTCATGAGCTCCAGTTAAACCATCTAACCCATGCCAGCATGGAGAGCAGACACTAAATAATGATGATGATGACGATGATGATGTATATATGTATGTATAGTGAGAGAGTGTTACAAATATCCCACACAAATCAGGAGGTATGGAAAAGTAATAATAAAAAGAAAATGCACTATTCCTTTATATTGCAGTTATTAATTCTAAACTGCATTCTTACAATCAAGTCATTCCAAAATACAATAATACATAATCAACAGATTATTACAATCAAATTATTTCAAAGTTTCAGGTCATCCCATAAGCTCTGTCCAAATTTTGAAGGAAGAAAAAAGTGATTATATTTAATTGAAATTTAATCATCAATGTACTTTTCCTGATTATCTATGACTTCTTTCCATCTATTTACAAGCTTTTTAATCCCATCAATGTAAAACTCTTTTGGTTTCAAGCGAAGAACTTTGAAATGTCAGTTTCGACCTCCTCCTGGCTTGCGAAAGTTATGTCCCCAAAATGATTCTGTAAACTACGAAACAAATGGTCGTCTGAAGGAGCAAAGTGAGGAGAATAAGGTGGATGAGGAATTTTTTCCCAACCAAGCTCTTCGATCTTCTGTGTTGCGATCTTTGCAGTGTGGGGTTGCGCATTGTCCTGATGAAACATCACTCCTTTTTGATTCACTAAAGTGGGTCTTTTTTTCTTCAAAGCTTCATTCAAATGCTCTAATTGCTGACAGTAGACTTGAGGATTGATTGTTGCATTAGGTGGTAACAATTCAAAGTAAATTACTCCTTTGCAATCCCACCAGATAGAAAGAAGGACCTTTTTCCTATGAAGTTCCATTCTCGGTTGTGGTTGTGTTTTTCCCTTTTACCAAGCCACTGTTTACGATGTTTAACATTTCGATAGAAGATCCATTTTTCTTCACCAGTCACAAGTCTATCCAAAAAGGGTGAAATGAATTCATGAGAATGGAGAGAAGAGCAGATGTCAACTTGGGATTTGTGGTTGCTTTCGGACAATTCATGAGGCACCCACTTTCCAAGTTTAAGAACCTTTCCAAATTGTTGAAGATGACGATGAACAGTTGTATGGTTTTAACTAAGATTTATTGCCAATTCTTCAACTGATAATGCAGGATTTTCTTCAAGTCATGCCTCAAGGAGCTTATCATCAAACTCAACTGGACATCCTGTTCGATCTTCATTTTCAAGGCTGATATTTCCACTTCTGAATTTTGCAAACCATCTTCTGCAAGTTCTTTCATTCAAGCATTCTTTCCCATAAACTGAGTGATTGTTTCGGTGACTGTTTCACTTGTCTTCTTTTTGTATGCAATCTGGTAACACATAAGGACATTTATTAAGCCAAAACTGTATTGGTTCTATTTCATATTCACTGGTGCTATATAAGTGTGTGTGTGTGTGTGTGTGTGTGTGTGTGTGTGTGCGTGTGTGTGCGCGCGTGGATGCAACTGTCATTGAACCACAAACTAAAATTGATTCAACTACAGTTTTGAAGAAGTATATTCTAATATTTTTGTTGAAGACTAAATTTCCATATCCAAACAGTTAAACATTCCCTACACTTTACGAATTCTAATTTCCATATCACTCTTAGATTTGGAAATGTGTCATCCATGTGTCATTTGTAATTCTCATTTTTTTTTAATGTTTTCTCAAGTCAGAGAAGTGCAAGCTTTCAGTTCCATCTTGGTTGTAAGACATATATTCTATTTTAACAGTATTGATATACAGTCTGACTTCTGTGTGAGGGTACCACCTTGCAGCACTCCAGTACATATATGACAAACAAAGACATCCTATTTATCACAGAACCAATACAAGAGCCCAAGGTGAGATTTATTGGTCACTGCTGGTATAACAAGGAGGTGGTAGCTGAATTTCTTTTGCAGCAACCTTCTCATAGTAAACAGAGAAGAAGTAGATTAGTAAAATCCAATATCAATGAAACCAATTGTTAGAAGACATTGGATGTTTTATCCAAGAGATTAAAAATGCCATGGATGACAGAGAAATTGAAGACATATGTCAAGAATGATCAGAAGTTCTCAAGCCATTAACTATACACACACACACAAAGACACACACACAGACACACATACAGACACACACAGAGACACACAGACATAGACACACACACACACACACACACACACACACACACACGTGTGTGTGTGAATGTGCATATGTGTCTGTTGGTAAATGTTTACATTCTGCTCTTCACATGAAAATCAGTGATAACAAATTATGTAGTAGTCCTCTGCTTTCAAAGGTGAGTAGAAAGAAAAATCCCTGACTTGAAAATTGAGGGATTTTCAAGTCAGGGTGTCTGACTCTAAAATAATACTTCAGTAATATGTACATGTCTAACCCATGCTCATGAAAAAAAACATATGTAAAATAAATGAATGAAAAATAAACTAATTCTAAGCAAAAATATTTTTGTATCTTTCCTAGATAATATTCAGTGAGAATTCAACATTATTTTATCTAAATTCCAATTTTCTAAATATATCAACTATTAATGCAAGCATTTCTGATAATTTAGTCTACCCCAATCCAAATGTTATAAAATTTTATTGCCTTTTTATGAATTATATATATTTACTGTTTTATTTTTATTTGTCTTGTTACTATATATTAACTTTCAAAAGTCATTAGTTCCATAGAGAATTTAGCTGTTAAAAACCTTACTGCCTGCATGTTTATGTATTTGTTTGTTTCTTGTACATTAAATTAATGAGCTAAAATGAAGCAGGATTTGTAAAACCCTATTTTGGAAATATTGTATGATATCATCATTATCAGTAGCAGAATCCTTGTTTGAATGTCTACTTTTCCATGCTAGCATGGGCAAGACAAAATTCATAGAGGGAGATTTTGAACAACTAGATGTCTTTCCTACCTCCAACCTTCACCTGTTTCCGAGCAAAATATTTCTTCCCCATGACTAGACATGTTTCCACAGAAGATTGGAAATGATCAACACTATGTTGTATGATAGTGACACTTGTCAAGAACTATCATGTAGATATCAAGTGAAAGAAACACACATGCATACATGTACACACAAACACATTCACATAAATGCACACATACATATAGGATGGGCGGATCTTTTTTAAAATGGGGGTCACATTTTTCATTAATGTTTTACGTAGTGTTTTTGGTACCAAAAGACTTTCAAACTTCGTATACTTATCTATTTTGTGTTATAGAACAGAAAAATATTTTTGGATTCGAATTTATTTCATGTAAAAAATTGTCTTATTTCGATAATTTCAACCAATCACTGACGTCCATTCAGCTGATATACATTAAGTGCCGACTACATAAACAAACGATTCTTCGTTTTATTTGCTTATTTCATTTTAAATTTGCTTTAACCCTAACCCTAACCCTAGGGTTAGGGTTAGGGCTAGGGTTAGAGTTAGGGTTAGGGTTAGGGTTAATTGTTTCAGAATCGTTTGTTTATGTAGTTGGCACTTAATGTATATCGGCTGAATGGACGTCAGTGATTGGTTGAAATTACAGAAATATGACAACTTTAACATGGAATAATTTACGGATTTCTTTTTTTTTTAAGAAGACTAAGAGAAAAAGATGTTTTATATGACACATTCTACCAGTGTTCCAAGTTTCAAAGTGTTTCATTAATGAAAAATGTGGCCCCCATTTTAAAAAAGCTCCTGATGGGCTTCCTTCAGTTTCTGCCTACCAAATCCACACACAAGACTTTGGCCAGCTCAGGGCTATAATAGAAGACACTTAGCCAAAGTGCCACACAGTGGCAAAAACCAAGTGGTTAGGTTCAAAATCTCATATTGTATGAGTATTAACACTGACAGAGTTTACAATGTATCAAGCACTTGAAAAGATACATGAGTTTATTCATATTCTTTCAATTACATTGTCAGGGGTTGGCACTTGGTATTCAGTACCCTTGACCAGTCCTACAACACTCTCTTTTCTCCCAGCACACCAATGAAGGTAACCTTTACCAATTTTTTTTCTACATCATCTTCCACCCTCATTACACCAAATAAAATTGCCGTTCAATAATTATAATTCAATTCTGGAGATTTATGATCATGCTGAGTAAATCTGTTACTAAGCAAAATTCGAAATATTTCATATCTAATCATTTGCATCATCTGAGCATCTTAGCCACTCAACCTGTTCTTCATCCACCTTTGATGGGAGTGGTAGGGACTTCACCAATTTTCTTTATTACTAAGTTCTCCTGATTTCAATTGCATTAAGAAAGTTTTGCCCAAATTATTTTTAAGGCCCATTGATTTTAGTGCCCCATGTGTTCACCTAATTTTCTGTGTGTGTAGCATAGGTCCCAGTAGCTAGACCTTGTATTCTTTCCTAAACTATTTATACTCTGTTCACTAATCATCAGAGTAGGTAAGAAAAGTGCTGATTCACCTGGAAATTTAGTGGTTTAGATATAATTTAATGGTTTATTGCATAATATAAAATAATCTTGCTTGAGAATGAGTTAAATGACAAAACATATTTGCTTCAGCTAGTCATTGCAATCACCAAATAAATCATTAAACACTTTCACTGTTTGTTAATTTAGGAATACCAAACAAAGTATCAGCTAATCTAACTATAACAGCTTACAGTTGTATTGTGTACAATTAGTTCATTGCTTAAGTTTTTCATTAAAATCAACTATAGTAAGATATAAATATAATATTGGAGAGATTTGAGTAAAAAGGAATTGCAAAACCAGATACAATTTTGTTGAATGTTCACTAAACATTATTTAAAAAGTTACAAAAATATTTCTTGCACAGACTTGATATAAAATTGCTAGAAATTTTCCAACATGATCTTGGTGGAGCCACCTTTAAGTATCAGATGGAGAAAAGAATAACTTGACTCTATTTAGAACATCTTCCTAGTAGTTAGACACTTCAGAAGAATAACTCTGTTTAACAAAAAGATTAACAACAAACAAAAGAACCTCAACAGCAACCATTAATATTACCATAGTGAAAATAATTGCATCAATAATAGCAAGCCATAAGGGATGGGGAAACCACAAGATTACGAAAAACATGTTTCAGAAAAAATAAAACTCAACAATTTTTCGAGTAAACATTTTTTCTTCTTTAAAGAAAGACAATGAAAAAAGAAGACAGACACTTTAGTTAGTTAATAGACAAACTAAGAGACAAATTAGATGGCTTCATAAAAAGATTAACAGAGAGTGAAGAGGGGGAGGAAAAAATTAGTTACTTCAATAAAGCCACAGTATATAGACATAAATATACACGTTCATATAATATATACATGCGCGCATGGACACACACACATACATATTTGTTCATACACACACGTGTATGCACATCATGCACATATGTCTGTATGTATCTATGTGGAGGGAGAGTGAGATGGAGAAAGATATAATCATATAATAATATATGCATATTCAAATATATATGAGTATGTATGTATATATTTATTATCATTATCATAATCATTATCAGTGCTTTAAAATCCACTTTTCCATACCTGCATGCAGCAGACAGAATTTGATGAGGTAGATATTTTATGACTGTATGTTCTTCACCAACCATCACATGCTTATAAATAAATGTGTATACAATATATATATATATATTATGTGTGTGTGTGCATGTAGATGTATATATGTGTGTGTGTGTGTGTGTGTGTATATATATATATATATATATATATACATACACACATATTCATGTATTTATATATTTATGTATTTCATTTTTAAATTTATCTTTACAGATTTTCTATAGTATTTAGAGCCACCATTGAAAGTTATGACATTTTATATACAAACACATCTTTGTAAACAATGTGATCAAAGATAGAATAAGACCTAATGGGTGTATATGCATATTTCAGGATTTACTGCTTCTTCTTCAGTACTACATCCAGCCCCTTAAACTCTCACAAACACGTTGCTTAAATGCCCATTAAATTTAGTAGTGTAACACTATTGGATAGATCAATTTACATACTAAGCACATTCCTGGCAACTGGTACATAGATACTAATTGTCGGTAGGGACCCCATATTTTGTTTTGCAACCATAATATACTACCAAGTATATTAAATGTTTATAAACCTATATATTATGGCTGCAAAATGAAATACTGTGTCCCACCAGCAATTATATATATATATATACACACATACATGCATATATAATGCACACACATACATTCACTCACTCACATAACATGCAAATTTATGCATATTCTGCTATTTTTTTCACTTTTCTTGATTATTCCTTCAGAAATAAGACTAGAATGTTTCATTTTTTTTGTTGGATTTTCACCGTATTTCTTTTTTTTTTTTTTTTTTT
>NC_068989.1:37832742-37848388 GCF_001194135.2 Octopus bimaculoides | reverse complement strand
TATATATATATATATATATATATATATATATATATATATATATATATATCAATTATGTCTTTAAGAGGATAGTAACACATACATGTTTTGAAATGCAATTTTATTCCATTGAGAGGATCCATGAAATCAGATTGGATCAGATTAAGTATGTACCTTAAGAGGGAAATAAAAATATAATGTCATTTACAGTAAGACGTTAATACATGGAGACCTATTTTAAACTGTTATCCTACTAAAGAGTAATTAGCAAAGTTTTGACATCTAGGTCTTTTGCTTTTCTGTTTTTTTTTTTGTTTTTTTTTCATTTTTGGGTTTTGTTCTTTTTTGCTAGCATATGAGGAATAGTGTGTCAATTTAATGTCTTCTGTTATAACTTGAGTCACATCTTAGATGCTTTGTAAGAATATTGATTTCTGGCACATGCACCAGAACCTACACTTGCTGATGGATACAAAGTGTTAAACTGAGCCCTGCATTTGATTGGCTTCTCTATTTTATGGACCACAGTCCCAGACAGATAATAAGTAAAATTTATCTCAGTGGGATCTGAACTCAGAATGTAGATAGTTATAACTACATACTGCAATGATCTCAAGTTTTTGTCAGTCAGATCATAATAACTATCATATCATGGAAATCTGAGTGGAAAGTGTGCAGAACTTTTGATAGGACATAAACCAGAACTCTACCAATTCAACTAGATGCATCTCTTAGTAAAACCATAAATATTGTAAGATTGAAAAAACTACTATAAAAAGGATCAAATGAAAACAAAAGTTGAATAATTATCAAGATTTTGAATATGATAAAATCATGTGAGATCAAACTGCAACTTATACTTTGGATATTTATCTGGGTACATGACTGTTTTTGAGATTAAAGTACCTAACATTACAAATGTATAAATTTAACAGTAAGAAGACAATGCTGTCTGTAAACTGTTCAAGATTTCTCATATAAACACATAACCTGATATACAGCAGATGGAGGTCAGTGATTACAGACTCTTGTACTTAACTGGTACTTATATTATTGGCCTTGGCAGAATGAAAAGTGAAGTTGATCACTGAAGACACAGCCAAGCATAGTGTCCATCATTCTACTGATTCTATCATCCTAAAATTGATAAATAATTTATTAATTTGGCAACGATGAGTTCATGTCCATCCATAGTAAGAGTAATTTCTGATGGACTGGAAACCTAGTTGCAAAGACAGACCAATAGATCTCAATCATTTCAACTTCATGGGACCACCAAATAAAAAATTACTTAAGTACTTCACTTGGTAGTATGTTTTGAAGTAAAAAATTTAGAAAAAAAATAGAAACTATTTATTTATTAATCACGTTTGTGAACAAAAAAATTATGAATAATTGGTTTATCACAATGCTCAAACATTAATATGGATTTTCTAAATTTAAAAAATTTGTGCCACACCTAGTTAGCCCTTGTGATACACTCAGCTAGTCCCACTGGTACTCTTAGTGACACATCAGTGGTTCCTTGGTGACACATCAGTGGTACCCTGGTGACACATCTAGATATCCTTCCTGAAGCACTCAGATATTTCTTGTGACAACACTTAGTAACCCTTTGTGACACATTGTAACACATTTATATACACTTGTATGCTATATACATGCCCCTTATGACATACCAAAATACAACTTGTGATACACCTAGATATTCTAGGGGCACCTCTAGATACTCCTTGTGGTACACTAAATACCCCTTGTGGAACATCTAGATATACATTGTTGCTCACCTAGATACCCCCAATGGAACAACAGTGTGCTGTGACATGAGAACCACTGACAAAGTGTGAAGTAAATATTATATTTAGGTGTTATGGAATCTGTTCTTCCATTACAAAAACCAAAACAGTAAAAACTGAAGAATATACATCATATAGAAAACATCATATAGAAAACATAAATATTGAGAGGAAATATTAAGAAAAAAATTTATAAAATGTTTTTAGATACACACACACACACACAAACACACGCACACACACACACACACACATATGGCGGTGTAGTAGTAGTGAATTCTGGATCATAGATAAGAATTCAAATTTTAAGCCTGAGTTTGAAGTACTTCATTTTGAAGTAAAAGAATAAAGCTCAGGAAATATAGACTTAAGAACAGTTGAATGGTTAAAAAGTTCACTTGTGCTTTCAAGTACGATCCCACTGCATGACAACTTGGCCAAATGTCTCTTACTTTAGCTTCATATTGACCAATGCTTTGAGGGTGAAATGTTGTGAATGGAAACTGTATGGAGGCTCTGAAAAGAGTAATTGGCAATCTCCTTCCTTTGCTGGAAAAGTCATTAAAATGGTACAAAGTTTCATATTATCAGCAGATCACCAAATCACTATTATGTAAAACAAGTAGAATTTCAATGTCATTTGATAAGGGAATGCAGTGAATTAATTTATATGGAATATGAAAAACCGTATGTAAAGGTTTATGGTCTATCTCTTGCAAATTGTACTTCAAAAATAAATAATTGGTGTAAAGTGATATACACCTCCAGAGTAACTTGGAATTTTAAAACATTCAACTACATTTGAAATTCAATATCTAATACTAAATATGTTTGAGTTGAAGTGCAGATAAAGTCGGATGTCAAAAGAAAGTAGGGGTTCATAAAGGATCAGTCTGTTTTAAAACAAAGAGTACTCTTATTATCATCAAGCCTCACAGTGCTACAGTACATCTGGGTGTATAAATGAACCAACAAAGAAGCTTCTAAGCAGTCACTTGACTAGCTATAAATAGCAACCAAATACCATCAAATCACAAATTAAATAAGTAGGAACATTGTATAATGTAGTCTTAGCAGTGCTGTGCCCAGAAAAACAAATAATTATAGATGGAATAATTATAGACTTGAACTATAGGTCTGCATGATCAGAACTGACCGGGACTAAACAACAAAGCTTAGGAGACCTATACTATTTCTTAAAATTTACGGTAGTGCCAGGACTGTTTATGGTAGAGGTACAATACAAACCTGTTGGACCTACATAGATGTAGATAAACTGACCCACTGGAAGTTCTGTTTTTAGCCTAGAGTACTGTGAAGAATTGTGAAAAATTGTTCATACAATATGAAACATGGATCTATTGGTTGGTTCTATTGTTTCAACTGATCTAACTGTAGTTCTTTGTAAAGCTTTTACACAGTTATATAATCTGCAAGAAATAACAGCTAAATCCATCTCAAATCATCCAACCCCACCCAATCATCTTAAAAAAGGGAAAGACATTGAACAATGTAGCCTAAATGCACTACAAAGATGAGCAAGTCATGGCTGGAAATGCCTTATATCATAAAATTGTACCATCTGGATTGATCTGGGAAAATGAAAAAGTTGAAAACTATCCAGAATTTCCATATGAGATCATTTGGAATACTGCTATTTCCTGTTGTCCTGAAATATATCTGAATACATACAGGAAGAAAAATTCATTACCTTTATAAAAATAACTTCAAATTCGTTTTGCTTTAACAATTTTTCTACAATGATACATATATTCAAAATCAATTATATGTTCAAAATGTTTTAAGTTTCTTTTTTTAATAATCAACAATACATTCACTATTAAAGAATTTTTGAAGAAAATTTAAATAATCAAATATGCTTCTTTGTCCTATAGTATCACTAAAAATTGTGTTATGTAATGTTTATACATATTTGAAATATATAATAATATTATTTCAGAGAAAGAGAAGACTTCAGATTATAAGAGGTTCAAAATATGTTAGGTTTCCAAACAGTAAATATACAGTATATGTAACAGACTATTTGAGGACTAAAATAAATATCAAATAAAACTGGAACTGGCATTGCAGAGTTACCATTTGCAATTTCTCCTAAAGTTAACAAGTTTCCATATACTACCATAAATTGGGAGAAACAAACAACAAAATAATAATAATAGCAATTAGGATATACAAGTGCATAGAGTCAAGCAGACAGGTACAAACCAGCTGTAGATCATTATAAAAGACAAAATCTAGGTCTTTACACTAAATGTAGATTGACCAAATTATAACATCATGGTAAAGGCAGTTATAAACTTTTTTCAAATATATACCTGGAATTATAATTGCCAGCAAACAAAATATGGAAACAAGAGTAGTCCCAGTTATCATGTGATTAAGAAACTGTGAAACCGGTGACAAAAAGCATTGAAGAATTGCTTGGGAAACCTTCCATATGTAAGGTCCAAAAAATAGTAATCCTAGAAACAGTGCTCATTCTGAGTAAAACATTATAGAATAAAGGAAAAGAAAGCTTGTAGCCAAATATCCTCTACTCTAGAGCTACAGAAAGGCTTCAGAAGACTAGAGAATATGCATGCCCTGAACAGAATAATAGCAGTGGTAAAAAAGAAAAACATTTGAGATTTACAAATGATGAATGTTACTATCTATGTCATCCTATTCAATCATGATCTGTTTGTCCCTAAACTAACACAAATAGAACCATGATCCATGTGTAAAAAAAAATGCTTTTGCACATACATATATATAGAGAGAGAGGGGGAGGAAGGGAGAGATACATACATGCATATATATATATATATATATGTGTGTGTGTGTGTGTGTGTGTGTGTATACATGATGACAACAAAATAATGAAATCAAACATCAAAAATTCTTGAATAAATATTTGGTTGTTATATTGATAAAAGAAATATAAAAATAACTTTGGTGTGGTCATATCAAACACAGAAGGTTTTGAAAGCAGTATAATACAAACAGGCATAAAAAAGAGTGTCTAAATATGACCCATATATACATATGTGTGCATGTACACACACACATATATATATATAGAGAGAGAGAGAGACATATAAATATGTTTGTATGTGTGTATCTATACACAGAATATTAATGCAAACATATATATACGTGTGTGTGTGTATGCGTGCACTATATATATATATTTCATTGAACGCTGGGCATCCATTTCCAAGTAAGTTTTATCTTATGTATATATATATATATATATATATATATATACTTGAAAATGGATGCATGGTGTTCGATCATATAATAATATAATAATATATAAATATATGCATATATACATATATGTATATATATATATATATATATATATATATATATATATATATATATATATATATATATATATATATATATATATATATATATATATATATATATATATATATATATATCAGTGAATGCACATAAATGTACATATGTAAGTAGTGTTCATGTATATTTGGATGTGCGCATATATCAGGAAGAAAATAACTGAGTTTGACTTAATATTCAGCAAAAGATACACACATATATGCATGTATACATACATAAGTACTTACTCATAGAACCATGAACAGTTAATCAGATACATATGTATTAACATAATTAGGTACACACAGACATGTCAACAAATACTGGCAAGGAAATATATATACACACAATTATTAATGTGCATGAATATGTATACACATCTATGGTCATGCACTTATATGGATGCATATACAGACACACACAAACACACTACATATGTGTGTTTGTAAGTGTGCATGTGTGTATGTATATATGTATGTATATATATATGCAGCACACATACATTAAATATTCTTGGTATTTCAGCAATAAATAATGTCATTCTGTAAATACAGAACACATCATCTATATTTACTCACACTGTCCATAATAAACAGTAATGAAAAACTCTTTCTGAATAGTAAAGACATCTTCTGCTTCCATTTACCAAATAAATGCACACACATTTATATGGAGATATTCACAAGCACACAAATTCACATAATGATAATGACATGCACATATATCCAGATCTACATACTCATTTCTTAAAAACACACAAAAAAATGATATAAAGGTGCACGTGTGTGTATGTGTGTGCGTGTGTGTGTGTTATATAAACTTCAGTCTTTTAGTTGTGTCCCTGATAGAGCAGAATCTATATATATGTTAATATTGTATAGAATAAATTCAAGCAGAAGACACAGAAACAACCAACAGCAATATCAATTATATTTTCTATATATAAAGAAATGCTATATTTTACATATATAAACAATCCTACTTTTGCAGAGCTTACCTGTCCAAAAGAGTAATCATTTAGTAATAAACAATAATTGTCACTTTATTCACCTTTGTTTTTAAGAGATTAGGAAAGGGCTAATCTAGTCTAATAACTGTATTTAATCATTGATGTATTACTTACATATATTTGTACCAAAGCTGTCAGCAAGAATAAGGCATTGGTTCTGTACAAACCACATTGACTTTAAATATAAACACTGTTTATGTAACTCAGATTGTATCATGTCACTTCATTTAACAATAAGGTAGTTGAATACAAATATGTATGAGTGAGTACCACAGACATGTGTTCTCTCTTGGTAAGAATTACTAGGCCTGCAAACTTTACTGCTGAAACCTCTCCTAATAATGTAACCTTCCTCCTCCAATTAACTCCTTTCCCAACAAAAAACCATTTACACAGTTGTTTGACCTGCAAAAGTTGGCATCCAAATTTTAAGAAAAAAAGAACATTTTAGATAATGTAGCCCTAGATACATTATACTTGAAAAACAAATGACAGAATGATCAAGTCTGAAACACCTTGATCATTCTGTCATTTTGTTTTTCAAGTATAATGTATCTAGGGCTATACTATCTAAAATGTTCTTTTTTTCTTAAAATTTGGATGCCAACTTTTTATGAAATTGATCTGGCAAACTTGGTTTGGCTTAAACTTACTCAAGTTGACAACTATGAGGGGAATTTTTCATAAAAAGTAGCACAAAATTGTCTAAAGTCAGCCAGATATGTTGGAAAGTAGTCCAAAATGGACATTTACTAGCAAATTCAGACTCTGTGTTTAAGACGTTTGTCTCCTAATCGCATAGTCTCAGATTCAGTCCCTCTGCTTGGCACCTTGGGCAAATATCTTCTGCTATCGTCTCAAGTCCATCAAAGCCTTGAGAGTGGATTTGCCAAACATAAACTACAGCAACCAATAATATGGGAGTGTGTGTGTGTGTGCATGTCTTCTTGTCTTGATATCTCATGATGGTTGTAAGCAAGTTTCACCAGCTCATAAGTTGTGCCATTCATTTTCAATCATCCATGAAAACATATCCTCCAGCCATGGGAAAGTATTACCATGCATACAAACAGGCAAGATCGATGACAGGAAGGGCATCAAACAGAAAATCTGCCTCAATAAATTCTGTCTGATGATGCAAGCATAAAAATGTGGACACTGAGGTGTGTGTGTGTGTGTGTGTGTGTGTGTGTGTGTGTGTGTTTGCTTAGAAACACACGCACACTCAAAGTCAGTTCTAATTTACTTAATTGATAATTTGATGTGATATTCAATAGAATTCTTACATTTAAAGTAAAATTTTAAAACATCATAAATCTAAATCAATGAGAGCCATAGCAAACAGTCCAGAATGTCATGTAATCTGCTACTGGTAACCCAATCTGACAACCCTGAACTGAACACCAACAGCTTAAGCCTCCCCAATATAAGAAAGTCAACAGAGGTTATGGGTACTGACCCTTCTTTATTGACTAATTAATTTTAAAAATAGATTTACAATTAATAATGTAAATATCAGAAAAACAATTAACAAAGATAATTTCTAACACAGGGTATAAAAAAAACACAACTGATATAAAATGAATAAGTAAATAGATAAATTAATTAAAAATCCATCTTCCCTCCTTGGGGAATGGACACATCCACCTCATATACATGTACACTACAATAATTGCCCCATCAATCAATACTGTAGCATAGACCATGTAATCAAACCATAATAGCCACTCACTTAATCTGACCTACTCTTTGTACAAAGCTCTAAAAATATGCTCTATTTCTTAAGTTATTAAAAGTATCAACATAAACTATAAATTGCAAACACAACTATAATAGTGGCTCTGTTAGTATAACCTTCGATTTTTCTCACTGATACTAACAGTAACTTTACTTAAACACTTCCATATTGAAGATAAATAAATGTGCACCCGAAAACTCAATTCATAATTCTTTTTTCCTTTAGCATAGCACAAATATGAAATTGCCTTTCTATACTTGTCGAATCCATTGTTAACAATTAGATGTGGATCAACATGAATATGTGATACCTTCTTATATTAATCAAACACATTGTTAACCAAACAGATATGGATCAACACTGAAATAATTAGACAGGCATTCCAGTGACTTGTTTTATTAAATATGCAAAAATGAATTGCAATAATCTAAAACCAATCACACATACATATATGCATGCATGCACCAACACATACACACAGATTCATACATACAAACACATACATATATGCATACATGTACACACACATAATAACAAGTCAAGTATGCAAGGATTCATGCATTCATGTGCACAACATACATGCGTACACACACATACACACACACACACACACACACACTCAAACACACACAAAGATAGAGAGAGGAACTTGCTGCAAAGGTTTTTAACATATATGTTGACTTGGTTATTTCAGTCAAACTTCCTCTTGCTGGTGTTTTTAGGTTGTTTGTCTTTGTAGAAAGTGTGTAATTTTATTATACACCTTCAATATATATATTGATGGCATTCTAGTGCTTTATTATGAAACACACCAGTTTTACTACTGAAAGTTATCATGTCTGACAAATACACCTTGGGGGATTAGTTTAATGATTCTCAGTAGGTTATTGGATTTTAAGTACATGCCTGGGTTGAGTTTTTTCAAAATACAGTTACAGAGGAAAATCTCCAGGAAGTACACATAAGGAAATATTTCTAGATTATAGATTCTAATTTCAAATTTTTTCTATATTTTGATATCAATATAAAACCAAACTATACACGTGTGTGTATGTATATAGACAGACACATACACACTTAAACAGAGACAAACATTCACATGCACACAAGTATATACTTTATTCTTTTTCTTTTATTCTTTTATTTGTATTTGTTTAGTTTTTTTTATTTGTTTCACTCACTGGACTGCAGCCATATATGTGGACAGAAGATAATAGATCACCAAGCCTAAAACTCAGACTTAGCAAAAGAATCAAGAGTTCACTTCCAATAAATAAAAGAAAATCTATTTGTGTGTGTGTGTGTGTGTGTGTGTGTGTGCATATGTTTTTTTGCACGTATGTATTGCCAGCATTCTAGTAATTTATTATGAAGCACAGCAGTCTTAATATACAATAAGATAGTATGTCTGAAGCATATTATTTTATGGTGATCAGCAAGTTATTACATTTGCATGCATGACTGAGTTGAATTTTATAAAAAACAATGTGCACACAAATACGTGTGTGTGTGCATGCATGTATGCAAAAGAGGACTGTGCTGGTTTGTCATGTGGTGCATATGGATGAGGTGGTGATTAAATTGTGTGGATGGAGCAAGGATCTAGTCCAGTAAAATGTGATATAACAGAGGCATAATACAACAAATAGTGCTGCCAAAGCTATGAAACAAACTTAGAAAGATGTGAAGAACATGAGAGTAAGGAGTGATGTCAAATATCTTAAAAAGAGGAACTAAACAGGTATACATAGCAAGGGGAGAAAACAGATGAAGTTTGAAAGTGTAATGAACAGATGACAGATGTGAAGTGTTTCAGATTGCAAAGTAGTGTGTTGGTTTAAATTAAGGCATTGCTATAGGAAACTAAGTGTGGAATGATAGCAAGGCACTAATTCTTACAGACATTGAGAAGAAAGAGGCATGGAAATGATGTTACAATAGGTTATTGAATAAGGATAATGCATAAGAGAGAGATATTATCTAATTCTAGTAGATCCTACAGAAGGGCAAGCAACTGAAATTGAAAATGACATTATTGAAAGTGTGATCAAGGATACAAAGACAGGATAAGTAACTAGTCCATGAGATGATGAAAAGATCTGGCATGATAATACACATGCTAATCAGAAACATAGTCAGTCAAGAATTAGAAGGAGGTATCATACACATTAACTTACATATAACCGAATAAAATCATTTGAAAGTGGTAGCCCACCATGACTGAGACCAAAAGTAAAAAATGGAAAAGAAGATTATAAGCATTTCATCTGTCTTTACATTTTAAGTTCAAATGCCGCCAGGGTCAATAAAATAGGTACCAGTAGAATACTGGGGTCAATGTAATTGATTTGCCTCCTCCCTGAAATTGCTGGCCTTATGTCAAAATTTGGAATTTATATATACATAGGGAAGAGAGAAAAAGAGGAAAAAATATGAGACAAAATGCTCTCATTTTGTTTCTTGTAAAGATATATATACATATGTATAGGAGTTTTAGTAGTGCATAAATCTACTTTTGGATAAAGAAATATATGTACATGTCTGCACTTGTGTAAGAATGTGTGTGTATGTATGCATAATAGTTTACCTGAAATTCAATGTAATTCACTAATGTACAAAATGATGTTTCCTTAAGGAGAAATAAAATAAGCAGAAAGAAGAGAAAGATTTGGAAGAAAAGAAATAGATTTATAGTTTTGGGATAAGGAACCACTTGCATCCTGATGAAACCTATTACATGTGTGTATTTCTAAGAATTAGTGTGCTTGTATGCATAGGCATGTGCCTTTCTGCATGCTTACATAAGGCTTCTATAAAGATAGTCATCTGTATAGACACACAGACATGTGTATACATATGCATCCACACACATACACACAATATATATATGTGTGTGTGTGCACTCTACATTCTACACACATTGTAGTCCTTTTCAGAATTGTGGACAGCTTAATCACCTGGCTAAGCAAATATATATGTATGTGTTTGTATGTATGTATGTATGTATGTATGTATGTATGTATACACATATACACACACACCAAGATGCATGCATACACCTACATATAGGCATATATGTATGTACACAAGCAAAGTATGAAATCTTCGTATGTTGAAGAATAAGAAAACATATGCATGTCTATCTTGTAATGCTGAATTACATTTTATGTATATTTTTATATTGATCCATATTAAGCCTCAATCCCATGTTTTGTTTTGTTTATTATCTTGTACTACCATCATCATCACCACCACACCATCTCTCTCTCCTTTTTACCATCTCTTCAGTGCCTCAAGATTTTCTACTACCATTATGTCATATCTACTGCCTATATGACAAAAGCTTTAATCTCTGAACAAACCTTGAATAGGGAACAGAAAAGAAAAGGAAAAAGATAAGGAAAGGGAAAAGATTTGCTATCAGAAACCTGCCATACCTAAAATAATGAAAAAATACAGAGCATCCTTTTGTGTTTGTTTCGTTTTTGCTATCTACCACTGAGATTCCATTGTCAATGTCCTTCTCATTTTCAGTTGTCTCCCAACTCCCTCTATCATACCAACCATACTACCTCCTTTAACTCTACCACTGGTACAATATCTTTCACCATTCTTCACATCTCCTCTAATCTCTTCTATTTCGCATGCAACAAGCCACCAAGGGGACGTCTACAAGGTCATTCTATTTCCTGGAAATAATAGCCTAATTTCCCTTAAGTTGCATCCTACCATTTTGAAAATGGAAGGACAAATATGACAATGAAATCCTAGATATACATTGCATAGAAGAAGGTTGTGATTGTCATGGCTTGAATGTTTTTAATGACAGATTAGGTCTGTCAGGACAAATCTGGGGTTAAATAACTTCAGTCAATTGTTATACATACTCCACTACCACAATCACTTTCACTATGTTGATTCTAATATCATTTGTCTTATTTTTTATCAAGTATCATTAGCTTTGCAATATAAGACACTAAAGCCCCTGAGTGAATCTACACCTTATTATGGGTTTGCTTTTCACTCATTCAAGCCATTTCTTTTTGTAACTCTCTTAGTCTCCCTACCTCTTTTATTTCTACATTTTCTATCTCTACCTAAATCAATAATTAAAATGCCAATAGACAACTGGTAGGTTGTATCAGCAAGAATTAATTCAGTAAAAGTCTGAAGCTGATGTATATTTAGTGTACAATATAAAAATTTAATATTTCCAACTGAGCTTCTCATGGCATAATATAATGTAACAGGCGTATTGGCGAATGGAGAAATAGAGCAAAGAAAATAAAAGGAGGAGAAAAAGTGAGATAAACATCATGGTAAATGAATTAGAAGGAAAAACTGGACAATGAATAAGGTTACTGTTGTTGTTACTGGTTAGCCCTATGTCAGCCTGATCTAGCAAACTTGTGTGTTTTTTATTGCATGGAATGTCTAAGACTACACTACCCCTGTTGTTCTTTGAGACTGTAGGATGTTATTTAAGAGAGATCTGATTGCTATTTCTAGAAAACTGATTGACCAATTGGCAATTCTGAAACAATAGCATGGCCAGAAGATAGAGAGAATAAAAGAAGATAAATGTATGGTTAACAATAAGTGGACAGTATAACTTGTTGACAAAAGAAACTAAACAGGTGAGTGAGATAGTACTGATGCCATCTCAATTGTAAAGTTCAAGACTGAAACCATTAAATTTAGTAAAGATACAAAGAGACTTAATTGAAATTACAAAAAGGTCCAATTTTGTCTTCCTAATTACTTCATTGATTTGCTTGCAGGATTCATCATAAGGAAGAGAAGACATTTAATGAGAGAGCAATGTCTACAGTTTGGAGAAGAATGGCAGTCAAAGAAGTGGTTAGAGGCCAATAGAATCACTGAAATTCAGTGATGAGTATATGAGGTAGCAGATAAGGTGGAACAATAGGGTCATTAATTTATCTGGGTGAATGGAAGGGTGTTTAGTGTTAGAACTTTGAGTAGAAATAACGATGGTGTCCAGTGAATATTATGTAAAAAAAAGAAAAAATAATTGAACTGATATGTTTTATTTTTGATGTTTTACAATTATTTTTTGATGCAAGAGGGAGGTGCGATAGCTCTACAAATTTTAAAATTTGCATTTTGTAAGGGAATTTGTGCTAAGAGTTGGATGTTCTTGCTGTTAGTCATTCAATAGAAAAGAAATCTTCTATCAATTCTTTTACATCACATAAAATATATATTCCTTCACATCACATTGTTATAAAAATGGCAACAAGAACAGTTTCTTTTGTCTATGTCCATCTATAGGTGTTCTTCTCATTTGTTCACATAATAAATCCAGAGAATCATAAACATTTTCCCACCTCTCTAGTTTTAATATATCCTTTAATTTGAAAGATGTATTTTTCAGCATACAAGTTGATATAGTATATAGCATAAACAAGTAGTGTAAACATTCAAACATCATGGCTATCTTTCCAAATCCTGCTTCATTTCACATGAAATTTTTGATCCTCCAAAGTTGTCTTGGTTTAAATTTTGATCTGAAGAATTTGACTTGTATGCTAGAAGATATAGTATGACATATTTGTGACAGTATTGATGCCTTTCTTACTAAATATCTTGAAATATTACACTTTACAAGTTAGTCGTTCATATTGATCAATTACCTGTTTCAAAATACTAGACTGAGCTAAAAAGTGGTGTCATGCACAATGAGGTGACTTCTAAAGTATTTAACTTCCACATTTTTTAAAGGCCACAAGAACTGAATTGAAATAATAGACAATGTTAAGTGAATAATAGCATGTACATGTAGAAGAAGGCTGCTATATGAAATATAGCAATCAGATTCAAAGTTTAATCTTTGTGTGTAACCTTGACATCTGTCACTGAATCTTCTGAGAAATTAAGATTTTTCTTGCTTTATTGGAAAGAGAAGTGAAGATATTTATTTTAGAATTTAAAATCTCTATCAAATTCTTTTTGTTGTTGTTTATTTCTTTTGTTACAAAGACACTGGGTTAAGACAAGACTTTAATGTGTCTTGTAGCCAATATAATTATAGCAGTGTTATAGCTGGATGACCACAAGATAAGCATCAACAAAGACAGCCAGTAGACACATAAAGATGGGGTAAGCTCGATTGATAAGTAAGACAGATAATCAGATAGACAGATGAAAGCTAAATATCATTGTTATTTTATTTTTATTTTTTTTTAGAGGAGAGAAAAAATCTTGTATAAATATATAAAGTTGTTAGAAATTTTAACGTTTTTTTCCATCTCATTGTTCTGAATGAGGAACAAGTAAATTGGTTGCTGACAAAAAGACCAAAGTTAAAATAGCAAAAGTGACAAAAGGTAAAAAGTGTAGTTAACATCAAAAGCCTAAATCATTGAACAAAATAGTAACTGGGCAAAACAGTAGAATGCACACTGTTAAGCAGTGAGACATCCACTATTAGATAGCCTCTATTTAATCACTCAACTTGTTAGAAATAACAGCCAAATCTCCCTCATAACACACACTGTGTCTTGAAAAGGACAACAGAGAAGGTCACATTGAACAATGTAGTACTGATATACAAAATGTTTAGATTGTGATGGTTGGAACATCTTTGATTATTGCTAGCCTGGAGCCTAATGACCATTACAACTACTGTTACAAATGCTTATCAAAAATGACCTCAATTAAAATGATGATATTTTGAACTAGTCTAATGGTCACTAGTGAAGGCACATGGATTAGTGGATAGAGTATTCAGATCTCAGTTGTAAGGTTGCAAGTTCAATTCCCAACTGTGTGTTGTATCCATAAAAAAAGACACTTAATTTCATTTTGCCCCAGTCCACTCAGCTGGCAAAAATGAGTTGTAATTCAAGGAACAAACCTTGTCACATTCTATGTCACACTGAATCTCCCTGAAAACTACTTTAAGGGTATATGTGTCTGTGGAGTGCTCAGCCACTTGCATGTTAATTTTGTGAGCAAGCTGTTCCATTGATCAGAACCCTTGTCTTCATAACCAATAGTGTGCCAGAGTGAACAGGCACTAAAATGAAGTAAAGAAGTGATCTATATGTTGTAGCTAGGTCAATTAGAAATAACAGGCAAATCTCATTCAAATTGCATGCTACATTTTAAAAAAGTAAAGGACACATTGGATAATCCTAGATTTCCAAGGAAAGCAGATGAGAAGTCTTTGATCATAGATCTGTTTAATCAGGACTGATTAAGGGTTAAACCACAACAATCTCAAATGGCAAACACTAGTCTGCTCCTCTTTCAAATACTACCCCTACCCTTAACAGTGAGAGCCTTTGTCTTTTCCCCTTTCCATTTTTTCCTGTTATTTTTCTGTGTTGCACATTATGTGGCAACCTCACTAGTGCCAGTGGCATGAGAATAGCACCCAGTACACATTGTAATGTGGTTAGCATTAGGAAGGGCATCCAGGTGTAAGACCATCCAAAGCTGACATTGTAACTTGGAGCAGCCCTGCAACTAACTGGATCTAGTCAAACCATCCAACTCATGCCAGTATGGAAAACAGACATTAAATAAGGACTGGCATTAAATGCTGTAAGTCTATTCACCTAACAGGTGTGAGTATGTAGTATGAAGCTTACTTCCCAGTTACATGGTCCTAGGTTCAGTCCTACAGCATGTCACCTTGGGTAAGTATCTTCTACTATATAGCCTTGCACTAACCAAAGCTTTGTGAGTGGATTTCATAGATGGAAACTGAAAGAAGTCAGTCATGTATATATATATATATATATATAT
>NC_068989.1:37828995-37832706 GCF_001194135.2 Octopus bimaculoides | reverse complement strand
TATATAGTTAAATTTTCTTATAAAGTATGTTTTTAAGTATACTTTAAAACATATGGACTGTATTAAGAAATGCTCATTGTGAGCTAAATTGCAGGTTAAGGGAAATTATAGAATAAACACATCTAGGCAATCAATACAAATTCTAAAGCATAATTCAAACCACACAACGAAATAAATTTATAAATAAGTGAACTTATTTATAAATTTATATGTATATTTATTTTGTTGTTATGTATATTTATTTATTATGCTTTGGAATTTGTATTGATTGCCTAGATGTGTTCTTTCTATAATTTCCCTTATCCTTATATATATATATATATATATATATATATATATGTAGATATATATGTAGATATAATGGAGAAATTGTACAAAATGTATAAATAAATGATGAGCAAAGCATTGGCACAGTTTCGATTACCTGTTGTTATCCGTAGATTTATTGCAGGAACTCCGTAGTGGTGGTTGGGGTAATAGTATTAATAAAATAAGAGATGGAATGGGTAATAGACTTTATTGGGTACAACAAATGTTTTGACCCATTCTGGGTCTCTTCTGGTACATCAATAAAAAGTCTCACTAGAGATTTCTTGAGTCGGCTTACGTACGGCTATATGTCCATCAAATTCAAGAATGAATAAACTCGGAGAAAAATCATTGAAACGCAAAAAATTCAAATATGAACATGAAAAGTATACATTCTAGTTTAGAGAAAATGATGTAATGAGCTTTAGCTGTTGTAACTGTTAAGAGAAAAAAGAAAAGGAATTGGAGTTGAAAGGAAGATAATACCCAATAAAGTCTATTACACATTCCATCTCTTATTTTATTAATACTGTTACTATATACATACATACGTATATATATATATATATATATATATATATATACGCAGTTGTCAATTGCGGAACATGACTGTCACTACATAAACCTGAACTTTGCATAATGTATGAAAGTACTAGATTATTATTTCAATATTGTAAAACTGTAAAATTTGCAAATAATAAAGCGTGAAAATCAGACTAAGTTGGAATTTCTTTGATTAATATATATATATATAGGGCAGGGAATTGTCAATTAATTAATAAATTAATAATTAACAATTTTGCCAAGTAGATCAGCATGCAAAAAACTTCCATGAATGTCGCTATCCGTTGGAGACTTAATTGTAGTTAGAATTAGTAATTTTAACTGCTATTTCTAAATTTTCAGTATGTTGGTGAAGCAACTTCTGCTGATCCCTATATGTTTATAATTATATATATATGTAGGAGACCAAAAGTATGTATGTATGTATGTAAGTGTGTGTGCATGTCTTTGAGCTTGTATCCACCATCGTTGACATGTCAACAGGTGCTAATGTATTTATCTCCCTGTAACTTAGTGGTTCAGCAAAAGACACCAATAGAATAAGTACTAGGCTTTAAAAACTAAGTACTAGCATTGATTTATTTGACTAAAACATTCCCCCAAGGTGGTGCTCCAGCATGGCTGAAGTCTAAGAACTGAAACAAGTAAAAGATAAAAGATAACACTGTAAGGATTCTACTGATCCATCACAAATACTGACTGGAACTCATCTTAGGTATTTAGGCCATGGGTTAAAAACTTTGTAGCAGTTCTTAGCTCTTAAAAAGTAAGCCAGTTTCTCAGCAGACTGGATTCTTTAGTTAAAAAAAAATGGTGGAGTAAGGCTTCTGAATAGTCAAGAAAGAAAAGGTGAAGTTTTCAAGTATCAATATTAATTTCTCCTTTTGGGTTTCAAAACAAATATCATGGACCTGAAGTCTAACAAATAGTCATGTAACATGGTGTATCTTGAATTAAAGGATTTATACAAAAGCAGTAACATTACAAGTACAGTGCACATGTATACTGCATTTATTGATTTAGTGAATAGCTTTCAGTTATGTAATACACTAACACAACTATCACTTCCACCACCACCACCATTATCATCATCATGTCTCTTCCCATACCCATCTCATCACCAAAATATACGTTTCTTCATTATAATACAAAAATAGAGTATACACTATAGTTTCTGCTGAAGAATAAGATAATTCTCAGAGGTGGGAAATGTATACTTTTATGGTATAGAAATGTAGAGATTGGAAAGACAAAATATAAAGATACATGACCATAAACATGAGGCATCCTATGTAAGTTATTGTCATCTAAAAATACTTATTGTACTATACACATGCAGATGTGTGTGTGTGTGTGTGTGTGTGTGTGTGTGTGTGTGTGTGTGTGTGGGCAGGAAGAGAGAGAAGGAAGATGAAAAAGAATCTCTTGATTCTCAAACTGAATTTATGTAGGATGTACAGACACAGAGTAAACGCAGGCACAGAGTTAAAATGTAGGATGTACAGACAATTGACTTTACATGTGCATGATACATACACGCATGCACACACACATACTCACTCACATAAATACAAACTGAATATTTGCAATGATTCACATGCTCGCCTACTGTATATGTACATGCACACAAACAATATATATGTATATATTTACAAACAAACACACACACACATACATATGTTTATATAAATACCAACAAGCATAGGTTAGATTAAATTCTTGCGCACATTCATGAATAGTACTAATATCCACAAGTATACATGTGATGTGAACAGGCATTAACTTATGCAAATACTTATGCAAAAATAACATACATGGTTTTAGTTACACATGTATGTATGAAGTATTGTCACATGGAAACATTCATAGCAAGAGTCATATAGACAGACATGCATACAAACATATACAGACGTAAAACCTAGAATTTTTTACTGTGAAGACAATCTGATTGGCTATAGTGATAGGTTGATATTCTTTGAGATATTATCCTACATGTATGCAAATATGCAGAGCTACATACTCACACATGCATGCACAAACACAGGACCACACACATAAATGTGCATATGTATGAATGTAAGTCTGTGCATAAATGCATATGTGTATGTGTGTGTGCATACACATGCATATAGTGAAACATCGATCTATGTACTCATATAGATGTATGGACACACATACACACAAACAGTAAAACAAAAAGTCATACACTCATATATGTATTTCCACTGACATGCACTCACATATATATACACATGATATGGATGTACATATATGTGTGTGTGTATATACATATAAGCATGTGCATATAAATAAATGTATGTAGTAAAACAAAGTTATCACTCGCATACATGTGCATATATGCACACAAATGTAGTAAAAATATCAACAGAAAAACGATCGAATATATTCACCACCATATATCAAATGTAGCGAAAGAGTGATATTCACTTTTGACAAGCACAAACATACACACACAGACGCATATCTACACATTCACAGAGCTATACATAAACGGCCAACTGTTCCAACAAGCTGATTGGCTAAAGTGATGGAGCAATAGTCACTTTGGACAAGCTTCAGGATATTAATGACAAGCATGCTGCAGACAACAGGGTGACAATATGAGTAAAAATAGACGCAGAAACCTAAATTTATTTTTCTAATCATGCTAAAATGAGAAGTTTTAAATCTATTTCATTCCACTGACACTTGCAGCAAACATACTTATAGATAAACAGGCATTTATACACACACACACACACATATATACACACATATATACACACATACTTATATATGTACATACACATACACACACACACACATATATGCATATAT
>NC_068989.1:37828643-37828895 GCF_001194135.2 Octopus bimaculoides | reverse complement strand
TGACAGAGCAAGTATTCTCACACGCACAATTGTATGTTGGCTGTCCCCATGGTGTACATTGGCTGTCCTCTGTGGTCTAATTTTACATTCATTCCTCTACATCATCATCATCATCATCATGTAACATCCACCTTCCATGCTGGCATGGACTGGATGGTTTTACAGAGGGTTGGCAAGCCAGAAGGCTGCACCATATATATATATATATATATATATATATATATATATATATGTATGTATATATACAGGGGT
>NC_068989.1:37825690-37826384 GCF_001194135.2 Octopus bimaculoides | reverse complement strand
ACATATCTATATATATATATACATATCTATATATATATACATATCTATATATATATACATATACATGTATACACACACATTAATTATAATTTCTCGTATATCCCATCTTCCGTCTTTCATTTGCCATATATACATATATACATATACATATGCATATATATATAGTTATATATGCATATACATATATAAATGCATACGCATGTATATACATGCATATATACATATGCATATATATATATATGTGCATATGCATATATATATATATATATATATATATATATATATATATATATATATATATATATATATGTATGGGCATATATAGTAATTAGCATCTGAGAAGAGAGAACATAAGATCTAAAGGACTCTTAAACTTGTCTTATCCAGAACTTGATGACATCTGCTTTATTAGTGCCACTATAAAATGCACCTACTATACTCTCTAAAGGGTTTGGTGGTAGAAAGGGCCTCCAGTTTCAGAAACCAAATGAAAAAAGAAACATGAATCAGATATGGTCCTTCAACCAATCTAGAAGAGCAATAACTCTGAAAATGAATTGATCTGGACTATGATAATCCCAAATAACCATGTTAGCATGGAAAGCTGACATAAAACGAGGGTGACTAAATATATATGTGTATGTGTGTGTGTGTGTGTGTGTGTGTGTGTGTGTGTGTGTGTGTGTGTGTGTGT
>NC_068989.1:37814014-37822089 GCF_001194135.2 Octopus bimaculoides | reverse complement strand
TACACAAATATACACATATTTATACATATATAAATCTATTTATTTGTATATATACACACACACAAATATGCATACACACAAACATACATACAAACATATAAACATACATATATATAAATATATAAATATATATATATAGTGTTCAAGTTTGATTTTTATTTATAATTTTTCCTATTTTCTTAGTATTTTCTTATATTCAGTCTTGAACTATAGCATTTCTAACTCCATTGGTCTATTAATGTTTCATGGCATTCACAGGAAAAATAAGGAAATGCGAAAAATCCATAATAAAATTAAGCAAACTTGAACATAGTGGTGTCTTTGATAAAACATATTTGTAAGAAGATCTGTTCGCTCTTTATACATACATACACATGCATACACGCATGTAAACGTGTATATGTACCTCCGCATTCATGACACTAGCAACAATCTTACTGTGTCATCAGCAGAGATTACACTGTTTTGGCCCTTCTTTTAACTGGCTCCATTGTACATTTCTCCTTCTTGCTCATTGATATGAGACCTCACTTTCAACATTAACTTGCTGCTACTCTTAACTCGAATTTTTTAATCTAATTATGGCCACCATTAAGGAAGTACAATCTACGCATGCGCAAGGCTCTTGCCTTCCCAGAAGCCCTTCGAGTGCGCATGCGTAGTAAAACCAGTACTTAAAGCATTTCGTGCGGTTCCTAAGCCTCTTTAGCGCAATGCTTTCGACGTGACAACTACTTGCTCCTTTAGCATGCCTCAACGAAGCTCTTAATATCCAGATGCTGATTACAAGTTAACCAGCAGCTGCTAGGCAGAATGACACAGGATTTGTAAAGCCAAGCATCACCAAAATAAAACCTATTTTCATTATGTTGTTAATTGTTCTACTGTTTCCTAATAAATAATTTTGTTAAGAGGTGATAGAGAGAGACTAATGTCTCTTGTTACTATCAACCTTTTACACTCTCATATATAAGCATGTCCCCACACTTAACAAGTTTGTTTTGCAAGCAGGAAGTTCTGGGTTCAATCACACTGTATGGTACCTTAGGCAAGTGCCTTAACTATAGCCAAGGGGGTCAAATTGGTGAGACAGAAATTGTTTAGACAGACAGACAGATAGATAGATACTCGTAGTGCTGCATAATGCTGCATACACTGAAAATATGTTTGTTTAATTAATGATACATTACTCAGACGTTTTTTTCAAATAATTTGATATATGATTTATTAATTTTCATTGTCAGGCACTGTTATCCAAATTAAATGAATCAGTTCTAATTTGTAAATACTATAGGTAACTATGAGCTACTTTCCTTTCTGTGAACAGATGGGTACTGTTTCTATGATGAAAGTGTACAAAAACTCTAAACTATACCAATCTCATGGAGGCATAGAAATCTGTTGTATAATACTTTTCTTTACATTTCATTGCAAGATAAATACTGCATATTTCATAAAATTATCTTACACTGAGTGCCAGGATGTTTACATGGCTAAAAAAAAATTACTACACAATAATGAAAGCTTAGTTTAAATACTACAATATTGAATCTTAGGCATGTGTCTTCAGCTACAGCATCAAGAAGATCTGAGATTTGGGAGTGCAATTGGGTAGAGGGACACTGCAGAAGCACATCAGATGGATTATACAAGTAATTCAAAGTGCAAGCTTTGCCATGAACTGTGTCAAGTTCATTGGACATCAATATTGAATTAAATGTGCATATACCTATGGAATATTCAGTCATGCATTAATATGATTACTAGATATGTCTGTTGATAGAACAACTAGAATACTCATCATCAAAACTGATGAAGCATCCATTTACCTTTGTTTTCTGCACTTTATTCCTTGTGTGTGTGTGTGTGTATCATACATACACATACATGTACATACACATGCACATACATACACACAAATTTGACTATACTGAGACCGATGGGGTCAAAAGAATATTGGTGGAACTTAAAAATTAAAACTGACAGAGAGATAGAACATAACCATCCAGATATTGTTGTATTGGACCACAAGGGAAAGATATGTTCTGTTGTGGAAATCAGTTGCCCTCTGGGCACCAATGTGGTTAGAAAGATACAAGAGAAAGAGGACATCTATGGACCATTGATAAGAAGTTTGCAAATCCAGTATCCAAGATGCACATTCAGCTTTATACTTATTATTGGAGCAAAAGAACAAGTACCAACCCACCTGGAGCAAAGCATGGCTGAACTTGGGTTCTTGGAGAGAGAACATAAACCCATAATTCACACACTACAAATGATCATGATATCTAGGGCCATAAAAATATGCAAGATCTTCTTAAGAGTTAAAGAATGATGGACAAAACAAGATGTTTTCCTTCACAACCTTGCTATGGAGCAGGTGGCCAGTCAAAATTTATTTTAAATTAAAATGCGAAAGAGGACATACATACATACATACATACATACATATATGCATACATAAAAAATCCTACTTATTACAAATATCCAAGAATTATTTAGTAGTAGTAGTAGTAATTTAAAGAAATTTTCATTTTCCCCTTGTTCTTTTATTTCTATTTTATTTTATTCATTTATCTTTATTTATTTGTTGTTTTTTTTGTTTTTGTTTTGTTTCATTAAGTTGTTTGAGAAAATCGAAGTAAACTGGCTGAGAAATACAAACAAGATTCTATTGTTATGGTTTTAGAAATTAAAAAATTTTAGATTGAATGTTAAAAAGATAGCGGGAATGTGTTGAGGTAAAGTGTATGAGAGGCTGATAATAGTCAAAAACAAAAAAAAATGAAGAATAAAAGAGTAGAAACAGAGTAGATCTCAAGAAAAGAACGAAAATAATTTGAAGTGGGGAAAGAAAATTGAAGAGCAGAACAAAATAAGAAGAATGGGTGAAGGAAAATGGAAGTTAAAGAGAGAGGGTGAAAGATACACAGAGGGTGAAGAATGAAGCAAGAATATAAAATATATGGGAGAGAAAATGAACTGGGAAAAAGGAGAAAAGAGAGAGAACTGACTAAAGGAAAAGTGAAAGTATGCAGAGAGTGAAAGTGTGAGGAGAAAGATAGGGGGGGGGGAGAAAGAAAGAGAAATGTGAAAGAGAAAATTCATTAAGTTAGTTCTTGTGTGTGTGTGTGTGTGTGTGTGTGTGTGTGTGTGTGTGTGTGTGTGTGTGTGTGTGTGTGTGTGTGTGTGTGTGTGAAAGAGAGAGATACACACACACACACACACACACACACACACACACAATGGAATTCAGTTACATAGGTTAATAGATAGCTGGATAGAGAGAGAGGGGAGAGAGTAAGTGAGAGTAAGAGTAATGGAAACAGAAACAGATAATATGAGAGAGAAAGAGAGAGAGAGAGAGCATCTAAAACAAAATGAATTTCCCATGAAAATATGAAGAAAACAAGAAAAACATCAGATGGGTAGTGGGGGTTGAAAGACACATGAGTAATGGAGCAAGGGTACACTGAGTGAAAAAGAGAAGGAGGGGGAGGAGGAGGATCAGTAAGGGGATGGTGCAGGAGAAGGTGATAAAAGAGGCAGAGGAGGAGGCCAATGGATGATGAGGAGTAGGAAGGGAGAGGAGATGGTGAAGAAGGAGGAAGAGGAGAATGGGGAGGTAGAGGGGGAGACAGAGGAGGAAGTAGAGGTGAAAGTAGAAGAGGAAGCAGAGGTAGGAGTAGAGGAGGAGGAAGAAGGAGAGGACATGGTAGGAGTATGTTGAAAGAGGTGATGTGGTACTGGAGGAGATAAGGATATCAGAATGCATGAGAAGTAGAGTACAAATGTATTACACGCATAACTAGGTTCTAAAAGTTGCCTCTACTGTATAATGTAAGTCTATAAGAATGAACTGAGGAGACTGTTGCCCTTGCTGGTGCTGCTGTTATTGCTGCAGGTGATATCTGCATAGGTGCAATTAACTGGTGCAATCATGTGTAACAAGATGATGGTATGCATAAAAACTAAACAGTGGTTGTGGCAATTCAAAGAGAATTTGGCAGGGAAAATAGTGATAATGATGTAAGAGATGAGTGAGATGATGACAGGGAAAGAAAATATATGGTAGTGAATGGTAATGATCATGGTGATGGTGTTGAGGAGAGAAGAGCGTTTAATATACATGTTGTTAGGTAAGTTATATAGGTGTGCATGGACGTATGTGTATGTGAATGTGTATGTGAATATGCACATGTACAGATATGTATGTGCAAGCAGGTATGTGAGTGTAATTATCACTACCATCATATATATATATATATATATATATATATATATATATATACACACACACACATATATTGTGTATGTGTGACTGTTTGCCGATTTTTTCCTCCTTCTTCCTTTTCTTTTGGACTTTCCTATGTCTCCTGTTTCCAAAGAAGAGCTTTGCTCAAAATGTAAAACAACCACTCTTTCTTTCCTTCTCTGAGCGTCTTATTAATACTTTGCATGTACCACGTCCTCGTGTTGTTGTTTTTTTTGTTGTTTTTCTCTTTTTTTTTTACTTTATATATATACATATTGTGTATGTGTATATATATTTACACACAAGTTGTGTATGTGTGGGTATACTTATATACATACATGCATACATACACACATATACATATAAATATGTATAACGTGTGCAAGCATACTTTTCATATAATCTGAAGTTACAAAAGTAACTCAAAAGCTGAGAGTGACGCACTGGAACTTATCAAACTTGCTGAGTTTTATTTTATTGCTTGCTTGTATCACCAAACCTGTACATACAAGTGTGAGCAAGTATGTATGTGTATATAGCACACATACACACACACACACACACACACACACACATACATACACACACACACAGGCACACACACACACACACACATATATAATTGGTCAGTTGTCCACCAGTCTGAAAAAAGTAGACTATAAAAAAATATTTTTCAACAGTATTTTCCATGAACTACTCAAAATAATCATATAATATACTTTGGAGTAATCCTTATTTTTGATATTGTCAATATATATATGTGTGTGTGTGTGTGTGTGTGTGTGTGTGTGTGTGTGTGTGTAACCATTAATCCAGACATGCCTTATTTCTCTGTTTGCTTTTCTGAACATGGGCTCCAAGCATCAATGACTTTTTGCATTCTTCCTGAGCACCAAATTATCAAACTAATCTACCTTGTTTGTTGTTCCTTTACCTGTCACTGTCTTTTGTTTTTAATTTTGAAGCTGATATATATAATACACAAGCGCATGGCTCAGTGGTTAGAGGACTGAGCTTACAATTGTGAGGTTGAATTCGATTCCCAGACCGGGTTATGCATTGTGTTCTTGAGCTAGACACTTAATTTCACATTGAGCTAGACACTTAATTTCACATTGAGCTAGACACTTAATTTCACATTGAGCTAGACACTTAATTTCACTCAGCTGTAGAAATGAGTTGGGACATCGTTGGTGCCAAGCTGTACCAGCCTTTGCTTTTCCCTTGGATAACACCAGTGGCATGGATAGGAGACACTGGTATGCATGGGCAACCACAGGTCTTCCATAAACAGCTTGGCCTGGACTTATGCCTCAGAGGTGCAATCCCATGGTTATTCATAATTGAAGGGGGACTTTACTTTTTACAATACATACATACATATATATATATATATATATGTGTATATATATATGTATATGTGTGTGTGTGTGTGTGTGTGTGTGTGTGTGTGTGTGTGTGTGTGTGTGTGTGTGTGTGTGTGTATATATATATATATATATATATATATATATATATATATAATACATATACATATATATAATACATAATACATATACATATATATAATACATACATATATACACATACATAATACATACATATATACATACATAACACATACATACGTGGGTGGGTGTGTGTACATGCACGCATGCACATGTGTGTATTTAACAAGGTGGGTGAGTGGATGGATAGAAAGAATGATAGACAGATAGACTGAAAAGTGGAATAATATATACACACAATGTTGAGAATGTCTATTATGTACATACACCTGGTACTACTCTATAGTTTCTCATTATTTGATTCAATCTCTGTCTGCCCATCTGCACTTTGTTTTGGTATATAAGATTGTATACTTTAAGCATTGTCAAGTGTTTTACATAGGACAAACAGAGAGACAAATAGCAAAAGAGGGAGAGGAGTATGTGTGTGTGTATGTGTGTGTGTATGAATGTAAATAGAGAGAGGTTGAGGTAGAGGAAGAGAAATTAAATGAAAATATACTAGTCTCGTAAAAGATGCAGTCTAGCAAAAGTAAGCACTGTCGTATGCATACAAACACCTGTAAATAAATAGGTGAAACATCTGAAGGGTGAATAAACAAGTAAGTGAAATTAAAACTAATACACACATTCATTAACACATACATACAACTACATTTACAGACAGTGCATAAAGCATAACACACATTTGTGTAGGTATTTTGCATCTGCACATGCAGAGGTTAGTAGAAGTATATTCAGAGTGAGGGAAACAAACAATCAAGTAAACACATGCACACATGCACACACACACACGTGCACACATACGTGCACACACACATCAATACAAGGATCAGTTAATACATATACTCATACTCACAGAGTGAGGTGGTGAGAAGGAGAGAACTTAATAAACCCATTGAGGATTTAATTAGCATAGACCTAACCTAAGGAGTTGCTACATTTGTTTAGTCCCAAATCAGACTGGACTGAATAAACTTATTGTCAAAAACATTCCAGTCATGACAACTAATATGTTTCAATCTTATTACACCACCTCTGTTCTGTATTTTCCCAATTTTAAGGAGATAGAAAGGCGAAAGATCAACCTGAGGGGAGATAAACTCTGAAAGATGAAGAATATTAACTAGAAAGAGGGAGAATTGTGAGAAACAGAATGATAGATAATGGAATTGTGGATAAAAACTTGATAGAAAATATGAAGAGCGGAGAGGGCATCTTCATCATCTGAACATCCACTTTTCCATGCTTGCATGGGCCAGATGCAATTTGTTTATGTAAATTTTCTACAACTGGATGCTCTTCCTCTCACCAACCTTCAGCTGTTTCCAAGCAAGGTAATATTTCCCCATGGCATATTTTTAATGTTGATTCAAAATTCACACTTGTAAGATGCTAACACTCTTTTACAAATATCATGAAATTTCATTACAAGGAAATATACACACAGACTTATATATATGTGGTAAAAAGCTTGCTTCTCAACCACATGGTTCCAGATTCAGTCCCACTGTGTGGCATCTTGGGCAAGTGTCTTCCATTAGAGCCTTAGGCTGATCAAAGCTTTGTGAGTGGATTTGGTGGAGAGAAACTGAAAGAAGCCCATCGTATATATACATGTGTGTGTGTGTGTGTGTTTGCGTGTGTGTGTGTGTGTATTTACGTGTATGTGTGTATTTGCATGTGTGTGTGTGTGTAAGTGTGTGTGTGTCTGTGTTTTCCCCCTCCCACCATCACTTGACAACCGATGCTGGTAAAAGAATATATATATATTGAGAAGGAAAAGAAAACAAAAACTCCCAAGAAAGAAAAGCAGCACTAGCATCACCTCTCAAAGCAGTGGAGAAGGACAAGGGAATAGCCAAACAGTCCTCTTCTGAAGCTACACATTTTATCCAGCATCATTTCCATTGATGGAAGCATTCCTAGAACTCCTGTTTTGGAATAGTAAAAAGCTGCCTCATCACATTATCCTGGATTTCCTCAACATTTGGTTTCGGTGTCATTGTCACAAACCAAGATTCGTCACCTGTTACAGCCATTTTCAAAAAGTCTTCATCTTACTTAAAAGCAATCAAGAAGATCCTGCATAGCTGAAATGTGAGCTTTTTTAGTGAATCCCACTTTACTTCCAAGCACTACCATAAACAGCAGAATGCTATTAACTTAGTGTGTATGTGCGACAGAGTTCAAGGTCAATTTGTGCCAAGCAGCTTCACTCTGTGACCTTTAGTTCTGTTACGATAGCAACAGTCCCAATACTTTCAGATCAGACTTTGTATGTATGTGTGTATACATATACATATATA
>NC_068989.1:37794816-37813567 GCF_001194135.2 Octopus bimaculoides | reverse complement strand
ATATATATATATATATATATATATAGTTTAAATTTAAAGAAAAACAAAGGATGAAGACAGGTGTATGAACAACAGGCAAGTGTATTAGTTTGATGCTCAGGAAAAATGAAAAAGTCTTTTATGTTTCCAACCTACGCTCTTCAACAGAAAGGAATAAGAGAAAATAAACAGAGAGAGAATGAAAAAAACTTGTAGACCTCAGGAGTCTAGCATGGTGAATATATATACACACACACACACACACATGAAAAGCTGTTTTCAGTTGCTATCTACCAAATATGCTCACATGGCTTTGGTCAACTTTGGGCTATAGTAGAAAACATGTCCATGGTGCGGTGCAGTAGGACTGAATCTGAAACTATGCGGTGAAGTGATTCTCTACATAATGGAGCAACAAAACAAATCCTGGGCTTGCATCTGAACTTATTACCTTTAAATTACTAGAACATCACTTCACATACTCACACTCATACATGCATACATGGACAAGTTCACACACATACAAGCATACATGCACACACACACACACACACATACACACACGCGTGTACATGTACATGCACAAACAAACACACACGCACACACACACACGTACACTCATTCTATTATTAATAGATGCTGACTATTTTCTTCAAATGATTTCCTGGAAGAAGTACGCAAAAATGTTTGGAAGGAGATGCGTAACTCAATAAAAATCACAACAAAATCAGCAAGATAACTACAATAAGATTTAAGAGGAACTTTTATACCAGTAAGCTAATATCAGTAAAATAGTGAACACACTAGTGTGGAAGATATTCTTCTCTCAATACCATTGGCTCTTTCATCTTATATGTGTATATACATCTATGTCTGTGTAAGTCAGACTGTATGTATATGTGTGTTTGTGTCTGTGTGTATATATGTATGTATATATATATATATATATATATATATATATATATATACACACATACACACATAAAGCAGGTTAGCAATTTTTGCAACTATATCCATCTTAAATAATCTGACTGGATGATGGACAAACAGAAAACTAAGCTTCTAATAGATTTGTATCAGCCGTAGTTTAACAGCACAGATATCAGCACCAGCACCATGTACATGCTGGCTACATTAGACAGTGAGTGGACATTGATATGTCTGCTGTTTACAACAAACAGTCATATTAGCGAGACATCCAAATTTAGATCATGTTTCATGTTCCCATCAAAGGATTTTGTGCAGCCACATGTGCAAGATAGATCAAAGTGATGCCCTTATGTGCAATGAAATAAAGTAGTGTACAGCAATAATAACAGAGTGTATATGCATAGTTATAGGCAGACAATATGTATCATATATATAATATGCATAATTGTAAGCGTGTGTTTGTGTGTGTGTGTATATACATTACAGAGACAAAGATATATATAAATGTGTAAATATATGTACGTACATATATACATACATATAGATATAAATATATATATAAGTATATGTATATATGTGTATGTAGATATACATATATATGTATACATATACACACATAGGCATACATATATCAATATGCACGCACACACACACACACACACACACACACACACACACACACACACACACACACACACACACACACACACACACTTACACCCACACATACACATCTATACATCTGAGGGATTTCACCTGATATTTTATGATCTGTTATTTATAGCTACATTTGCATTTCAGCAACTTCTTACGAAGATTTATTTTCACATTTAAAATTATATGTACACAATTGTATATAATTATCATCACCATTACATGCCTTCTTTGCATACTACCATGGCTTAGCTTGTTCAACAGCATCCTAAAAGTTGGAGGACAACCACATGGTCTAATATTTCAGGTTTAGCATGGCATCTGTGATTTGATTCCGTTTTTAATACCGGTCACCTAACAGAGTGTACTGGTCGCTTCTTTCATAGTAAGAAAAGTAGTTGCATTATAAGTTTACATATTTCTTTGGACAGAAAATATGAGATCAATATTACATATATGTTATAATAAAAACCATAAAATGTCTAGTGAAATACAGCTACCCAGAGATTCCTGGCCAAAATATTTATTTATTTCACCATTTATCAAGCTGGTTTGTGGTTTTGTTGTGATAAGAGTCATGACGCCCCCTTGTGAGAAACAGACTGGACCAAGTGATTATAAATAGTAGCAGTTGGAGTGAAGTTTATGTGTTAATTCGAGTTGAGTACAGTGTGGTGTATTAAATCCTTGTGATTCCGTAGAAGTGGTGTTATAGTGTTTGCTGAAGGTCTCCCCTCGTGGGTGTGCCTGCGATTGTTGATTGTTGGAATTGCTGTTGTTGTTTTTACATACGAGTTTCCTATTTATAAGAAAAATGGAAATTGGACCAGCAAAGGGCCACAGTTGTGCGGCAGCAGCTGGCGGAGGAGTGGGCTCTGATGCTTTGTTGGTTTGTGAGGTGAGGGTGGAGTCAAGGAGGCTTGGGGAGTGTGGGAAGTTGTTGAGGGGAGAAGGTGATAATTTGAGGTTGGTGCCACTGGGGGATCTAGCGAGGGGTGTGATAGAAAGAACTGTGATATACGGAGCACTGAGGGTGTCATCAAGAAGGGTTGAAGTTGCAACTCTCGAGATTGTTGAGGAGTGTTTGAAGGAGATCGGGCAGTTCACCACTTTCATCATGGGAGGAGGAAGGTATGGCACGGTGGAGGTTTAATTTGTGACTGAGGACGAAGCAGGGAAGCACTCCACTGTGACTGTGAGGATGGAAGAATGGGTACTTTTGCCAACGTACTGTAGCAGGCAAGTTGCCAGGGTGGGAGTGGGAGGAGTGCCTCCAGAAATGAATGAAGCATAGTTGGTTGCAACGATAATGTTTGACATGGAGGAAGACATAAGAATGCTTGCGGGTGACAGGAACCAAAAGGTTGGATTGATGGGGTTGTGGCATGGAGATGGCCATACAAGCAGATTTTAATGACTTGAATAAAATTGCAGAGGAAATGGTTTTACCAGAGGATGTGAGGCTGAGAGTGGTGGTGGTTGGGGGCGGGCCTCCCATATGTTATCAATGCGGGGAGGGAGGTTACATGAAGGTGAGGTGCTCCCGGAGAGAGGAGGCGCAATGGATGGAGCGGTTTGAGGAGTGGAAGAGGGTGGACGAAATGGTGCAAGATGGCGTGAAGGAGACGGTAGTAACAGAGGAAGCGTTCACAGTGATTGAAAAACGAAAAAGAAAGGAACGAGAGGGCTCTCCACCGGAGAGGCAGAGAAAGAAAAGGGGAGTGGATAAGGCGGTTGAGAATGAAGTTGAGAAAGAGGTTGAGAAGGAGCTTGAGAAGGAGGTGACAGTAGCAAGTGTATTAGCTGTACTAGTAGAGGAAGAGGATTTGGGTGGTGTAGAGAGACAACAGCATAAAAGTGAAGCATCGACATTACCTAAAATGGAGAAGAATAAAGACAGTGTGAAAGCGCCAAGGGTGGAGAAGGAAAAAACAAACAGGTGAGAAAACCGAAGAAACATAAGTGGAACTTGGTGACATACGCCAAGATCACGGCGATAGAAAAAAAGATAACGAAGTTTAAATCCATAATAAGGGTTAAGGTACTTACGGAGGCTTACATGGAAAATGTGAAAGCAATTGTTATAGATAAAGAGAGGTATAACTGGTTAAAGGAAATGTTTGGAAGGGATATTGATCCACCGGGAGGTGGAGTTTGATGAACTGCTGCCAGTGATGGAATATAGAGAATTGGAACCATATATGAACTATTACAAAAAAGTAAAATTTCTTTAAAAAAAACCAATGCTAATGGAAAAAAGAAAAGGAAAGAAGAAAAGATTATAAACTGCCTGAAAAAACGTTCAAATGGTACTGCATGAAGGTGGGACTCATGCAGCCATTTCATTTTCATTTATTATAAAACATTTTTCTCGTTTTCATTCGTTTTATGCTTTTTGTCCCCACTGTGGTATTCTGTCTGTCCTTGTGCTGTACCCTCTGTGTAAAAGCCTGAGTGCTTAATAAAGAATACGTGTTAATTCGAGTTGAGTACAGCGTGGTGTGTTAAATCCTTGTAATTCCGTAGAAGTATGTGGTGTTATAATATATTTGTTGAAGGTCTCCCCTCATGGATGTACCTCCGATTGTTGATTGTTGAAATTGTTGTTGCTATTTTTACATACGAGTTTGTTGATTTGTATTTGTTTTCTTCCTATTTATAGGGGAACCTGAGAAGAGAAGAAAATGAAAATTGGGCCAGCAAAAGGCCACAGTTATGCGGCAGCAACTGGCAGAGGAGTGGACTCTGACGCTTTGGTGGTTCGTGAGGTGAAGGTGGAACCGTAGAAGCTGAACGAATGTGAGAAATTGTTGAAAAGAGAAGGTAATACTTTGGAATTAACGCCACCAGAAGATCTAACGAATAGTGCGACAAAAAGAACTGTAATATATAAAACACTGAAGTTGTCATCGAGAAAAATCGAATTTGCAACCATTGAGGCTATCGAAGAGTATTTAAAAGAGCTTATGAAGTTCACCACTTTCATCAGAAGAGGAAGAAAGTATGGCACAGTGGAGGTGCTATTCGCGACTGAAGACGAAGCGATAAAGTACTCCACTATAGCCAGAAGAATGGGTACTATACGAAGTATAGTGGCAAGCGTGTTGCCAGGGTGAGAGTGGGGAAAGAATCCCCCAGAAATAAATGAAACATGGTTAGTAGCAGCGATGATGTTTAACAAGGAGGAAGACGTAAGAATACTTAAAGTGACAAGAACCAAAAGGTTAAATTGAAAGGGTTATGTCATAGAGATGGTCATACAAGCAAGTTTAAATGACTTAAACAAAATTGCAGAGAAAATAATGTTACCAGAGGATGTGAGGCTGAGAGTGGTAGTGGAGGGTAGGCCTCCCATATGCTATCTATGTGGGGAGAAAGGCCAAATGAAGGCAAGGTGTCCCCAGAGAGAGGAGGAACAACGGATGGAACAGTCTGAAGAACAAGAGAAGGAAGACGAAGTGGTACAAGACGGTGTGAAGGAGACGGTAGTAACAGAAACGGCGTTCACAGTGGTAAATAAGCAAAATAGAAAAGAACGAGTAGGCTCTCCACCGGAGAGGCAGAAAAAGAAGATGAGAAGGAAGTTGAGAAGGCGGTGACAAAAACAAATTTACTAGCTACACCAGCAGAAGATGAAGAGGAGGAGGAGTTGGGTAGTGAAGAAAGACAACAGCATGAAAGTGAAGCATCGACATTAACTAAAATGGAGGAGTACAAAGACAGAGTGGAGACGCCAAAGGTGGAACAAGGAAAAAACAAACAGGTGAGACAACCGAAGAAACACAAGCGGAATTTGGTGATATACGCCAAGAGCACGGCGATAGAAAAAAGATAAAGTTTAAATCCATAATAAGAGTTAGGTTGTCTACCGAGATTTACACGGAAAATATGAAAGCAATTGTTATAGATAGAGAGAGGTATAATAAATTGAAGGAAATATTTGGAAAAGATATTGATCCACCAGGAGTTGAGGTAGAGTTTGATGAACTGCCACCTGTGGTGGAATATAGAGAATTGGAACTATATATGTACTATTAAAAAAAGAGTAAGTAAAATTACTTTAAAAAAAACGATGCTAAGGAAAAAAAGGAAAGAAAAGATATATGTTTATCCGGCCATACATACCTAAATACATACTCATATATATGGTTATATATATTCTATTTAAAAGTAGAATTCGGGTAGTTTCAACAATTTAGAATAATAATACAACATATACTCAGCCATAAAACCGGTGTATGCAAATTATTAAAATATATGTATCACTCATTAAAATATTGAAAAATATTAAGAATTTAGATACATGAATATATAAAAATACAATAGACATATATTGGTAGAAAAACTATATTGATATATAAAAATATATATTACCATCTTAAAAGGTATATATTTACGATATCGTCCTACTTACAGATTAAGAGCGTTGTTGAAAAGATATGTTTTAAAATATTGAAAAATAAATGTGTAAATCCTCGCAAGATGAACAAAGAAATGTTTAAGCATCCAGATGGAAGGTAAGTTTCCAATGATTAGATGGAGGTACTCCAATTTCAAGAATCAAGTGGTGATACTCCGACGGTCGTTTCCCTAACCCTAACCCATACAAATAAAGGATATTTCTATCCAAATTTTGGACACGGCCTCCTTCGTCAAGGAGAATGTATTAGTTAAGGATTCACTGTCATAATGAGTAAATAGGTGTTTGGTTTTATAAAGATCTATAACGTGTTAGCAGGAAGAGGAAATATAGCAAGAATTGTGGGAAATAAATTTAGAAAATATGGTAGATCAGAAGCAAGTAATTATTCATTAAGAGGAAGGTGAGGTGGGGTCCGAGTATAAATGTTAGGTGGAATGTAGCTAATTATAGAGTTTAATGATCAATCTATCCAGATTGATCAAGATGTTTAAATGTTGAAGGGTATCTATGGTTACAAGAGTACATAGCATCCATGAACTTATTTAGTAATGTACAGTTATATCGACGGAGAATATTTATAGATTCTTTAATACATAGTTTACATATACACGTAATTGTATTGTACGGAGGGGCTTATACTCTTATAGACCAAGATAATGAATATTGTATATTCGTTAGCTTAAGGTCGTGTATATATGTGGCTAGCGTTGGTGTGAATTTATATTTTAAGTTATAAAAAGAATTCAAATGAGCCCTATAGCGACACTTAAAATCAATAGAACTTCCTATGTAAATCCCTACCCTCTGTGTGGAAGATATCTCTACACAGCACTTATAAACTAAATTTCTGTGCAGATAGGATCCAGCAAGTGGGCAGGAGTCCAGAATGCGACAATTACATACTTTTCTTCTTGTATGAGAATTAATATTCCGTTTAACTAAGGTCAGAGCACCCTCAGTTGGTATGGGGATGGCCTGACTATCATTTTTATAAGAACTAGTATGGGTTTTTGAGTTATGGGGTGCAATACAAGGATTTTAGTAGACTTCTTTAGTTTAAGTTTGGATCTATTAATGGAGGCTATAATCTATCCTAAATCTGGTGTAGTGGAATACGAAGGTTTCACAGACGATTTTTTGAAGATAGGATAGTATTTATGATGTTTTGGGATTGATCTAACCTGAAAACAGAAGAGTGAGGCAAACCATATAATTTCCCATTTCTTAGATTTTGAATATTTGGTTTCATTAAGTTAGTCGGAGTTATACGATTTATACTTATGGTAATTCCAAAATGAGAATTTATTTATTTGGCGTTATCTATAAATGTATATATATATATATTTAATTAGTTTATTTAAAGAGGAAGCTATAGTATTAGATTGTGAACTAGTTCTCGTGAAGAGATTGGCAATTTTAATTTTGAGTTTTGTATCAGGGATATAAAGTATTTTATCTTTGAAGCCACTTAATTTTAGAGCTTTGTTATAATATGGAGCACGAGTGTTGAATATCTCCTCATTGGCAGATACGTTTGAAATTCTAATAGAAACGGCTGTTACTATGCTATTGAGGGTTGATCTAGGATGATTAGAGAGAATATTTAAGTACTGAAGGGTTTGGTTGGGTTTCCTATATAGATAGTGAAGATTAGTATTAAGGTTAAGTATGACATCCAAGAAGTTGGCTACATTGTTATCCATTTCAAATACAATATTTAAACTATGACTTTTAAAGAATGTTATCAAATATCTCTTAGTGTGTTCAATCTCCAGACAAAATAAATTTTTAGTTGCATAAAGTGCATCGTCTCTATAGAGACCACCAGAAAATATGTGGGAAAATATCACTTTATTTGCAAGAGACGAAATAAGCCCACAAGGTTTGTTACTTGGATTGAGTCAGATGAGCCCATTGTTATATCAAAAAAGTTTGAAGATGTGTCCAATTATTATGATTAAAGTTGATGCGAGTTTTTCTAACTGCCAAAATTAGGTCTATATCAAATGCAGAAATGTTTGCATATTCGCCCAATAGGATGGGTGATACTGATGCATAGTAATCAGATATATCAAATATGATGTTTGTCATTGAGGTAATGAAACCATGAGATAATATCACCAGTAGAATTTCAAAGGGGAAGCTCTCCTTTATCCTCGACTCAGGGTAATATTCTATCTATAATTGTTTTACTAATTTTTCCAGAGTCAGATTTAGTAGGACAGATATATGTTTATATATATACACACATATATACACATGTGTATATACATGTGTGTATATATATATATATATATATATATATATATAAGTAAACACACATATTATACATATTTATGTATTTATGTTTGTGTGTGTGTTGTATGTATGTGTGTATGTATGTATATATGTATATACGTGTGTATGTATGTTTGTGTACGTATGTATATGCGTGTGTTAGTGACACCATGTCTTGACATTACTTAATAAATGTAAATGAGTGTTACCAGCATACAAGCAGTGTCTTTCGTTTCTAATCTTTTATAAAAACATGTTTGACTTGGGAAAATAATATCTTACTTGGAAACAGGTGAGGGTTGGTGACAGGAAGGACACCAATATTCATAGAAAATCTGCCTCAACCAGTCCCATCTGACTCATATGAATATGGAAAAGTGGATGTTAATATGATGGCGATGACAATGATGTATGTCATTTCTATGAATTGGAATGTATGCAAAACTAAGACAATGAACTATGAAAATAGTGCTTGAAAGAAATTTTATCTGAGATAACGATGCATGTTTATAGTTCATAAGTTCATATGTTACTTCAATAACTTTTTAGCATTAGAAAATGTATTCATAGTTTATAAGTTCATATATTAATTCAATGATTGCTTGCGTTTTGGCGACACAGAGATAGAAACTGAAGAGCTCAGCTAAAATATTAGTTATTTTCGTTATTATTTTCTTAATTAATTAATAATTATTTCAAACAATATATGCAAAATCAAGATAGTGAAAAATGCAAATTTTGTCTGAAATGAAGATTAAATGAGATATTGACACATGAATTTATAGCACATAAATTTATATATTACTTCAACGACTATTTGCTGTTAAACAACATGGGAACAGAAACTGAGGAGCTCTACTAAGACATTAATTATTTTTTGTGTTATTTAATTAATTAAATAATTATTGTTTCTAACAATTGAAATATATGAGATGACAAAATATGCAAATATGTCTAAAAGAAAGATTGGCCAAGCACCAACATGGTGCAGTAGTTCACAAGTTCAAATGCTATTTCAATGACTGTTCTACAGAGGTATAAGGACACCAATTTCCTTCAAGCTTATCAAGATATACTCCCAACAGATCCTGTAAGACATCACCTACCCTCACACATAGCAGAAGAAGCCTTTATGCGCAACACTCATGGACAACCCAACATTTATAGACAAACACATTTCCACTCCTATTATGACAAGTATAATAAATTGCCATTACTCCATATAACCCAACCTGCAATCTCCTATCTATAAGCTTTCCCTTCTACTCCAAGTAACCTATTTAAACAAATCCATCAGTATACTACAAACCCACACCCTTTCTTTTTAAAGGCCATCTTTCCTATCTTTCCATCACATTATGAGCATTTTTAGTAATCCTATATACACAAGAGTTCCATGATGAAAGTAGTTAAGAAAGGAGTAGAGTAACTCTGAATGAAATTCTACCAGGGGAAGACAAACACTTTAAACTGACAAATAAAGCAGTAACTCTGCATAAAAATTCTGTAGAAGGAGACATAGACTGCACAAGTTGTTGAGAAGGAAAGCAATTTAGGTGAGCAGCAACTCCAAATAAAATCTGACATGATATAGAGGGAATACTTTAATCTTGGCTGACAACCTTCTAGTAGTGGGAGCAGGAAACTGCACCCAATCTGTACTGTAGCTGGTGATAGGAAAAGTATCCAACCAACAGAGTTGTGACCAAATGTTGATGCTCACAAATACCACAAACAACTCATTAGAAACTAGCCCTCCTCCTATCAAATACAAAACTTCAAAGCTGCTACCATCAAAGTTGATACAGTTGAAAGTAGGTCTGGAGAGGTTTTGAAGGAGCTAGAGTAGACGCAAGAAAATGTGTTTGGTACAAGAGACAATATAAAGGAAATACTCAGCCAGATTCATCAATGGTAATAGTCACAGATGTAAATTTTTGTCTTTTTAGCTATGTTGGGTTGAGTGAAATAGGCATATCATATTGTTACCAGAGAAGTAGATAAAGTAACTGAGTCAGAGTATATGACAATTAAACACAAACAGCAAGTTATCTTTGCATATGCATCACAATCAGAACTAACAAGTAAATCTGAAGACAGTTTCTATGAAAACTTCTTGCAGATGAACTCAATATCAAAAGACATCGACCTCATTATCATGTCTAATGAATTTAGTAGACATATTGGGCACTACATGCTAGCTACTTGATTATATTATGGGATCTATGGATACAAGAAATTAGGAGAATTTTGAGACACAAATGAGCATGGAAAGAAAGATTGGAAGGATGTGAGAAGTAAGGGTCAATGTGCTATGACAAAAGGATCAGAAGTGTGAGTATGCTAGTTTACCAAGCTGTGTGTTAGTGTGAATTAGTACAATGTTGTGGTAAAATGTATATGGAATGATAGCAGAGGGACTTGTCTTCATTGATGTCAAGAAGAAAGAAACATGTAAATACATGATAGAAAGAGAATCTACAAGTAGACACTATTGTTGATAGTTATACAGCTTAAAAGTACAATATGAGTGTAAGGAAAGCAGCTAGCCCATCAGCTACAACCACTGAGATGCCAAATATGTTCAGTAAAGTAAGACAATGTCAGTTACTTGCATAGTCAATCAGGTAGTAAAGAATAGGGAAATAAACCTCATAACTGGCATAACAGTCTTATTATCAATTGCTACCAGGTCATCTCATAAGTTCTGTCCGATTTTACCGTTTTTAAAATTGAATGAATTTTAATAGTATTTTAGAATGTCTTATGGAATTAAAAATCATTTTTATGCATTTGTATACATTTAAACAAATTAAATATTATTTTACAGAATAATAGAATTTAAATTTCTTTGATTAAAACCCTTTCTAAGATTTAAGGCACATAATGCTTTATGAGTACAAAAATGGAAACTCTGCAGCTCAAGTGACTTGAAACATGCACTCAGTTTATTGGAAAGAATGCTTGAATGAAAGAACTTGCAGAAGATGGTTTGCAAAATTCAGAAGTGGAGATTTCAGCCTTGAAGATGAAGATCAAACAGGACGTCCAGTTGAGCTTGATGATAAGCTCCTTGAGGCATTACTTGAAGGAAATCCTGCATTATCAGTCGGAGAATTGGCAATAAAGCTTAGTTAAAACCATACAACTGATCATCGTCATCTTCAACAATTTGGAAAGGTTCCTAAACTTGGAAAATGGGTGCCTCATGAATTGTCCGAAAGCAACTGCAAATCCCAAGTTGACATCTGCTCTTCTCTCCATTCCCGTGAACTCATTTCACCCTTTTTGGATAAACTTGTGATTGGTGACGAAAACTGCATCTATTCGAAATGTTAAACAACATAAACAGTGGCTTGGTAAAAGGGAAAAAGCTCAACCACAACCGAGAATGGAACTTCATAGGAAAAAGGTTCTTCTCTTTATCTGGTGGGAATGCAAAGTAGTAATTTACTTTGAATTGTTACCACTTAATGCAACAATCAATGCTCATGTCTACTGTCAGCAATTAGAGCGTTTGAACCAAGCATTGAAGAAAAAAAGACCCGCTTTAGTGAATCAAAAAGGAGTGATGTTTCATCAGGACAATGCACAACCCCACACTGCAGAGATCACATCACAGAAGATCAAAGAGCTTGGTTGGGATAAAATTCCTCATCCACCTTATTCTCCCAACCTTGCTCCTTCAGACGACCATTTGTTTTGTAGTTTACAGAATCATTTTGAGGACATAACTTTTGCAAGCCAGGAGGAGGTCTAAACTGACATTTCAGAGTTCTTCACTTTGAAACCAAAAGTGTTTTACATTGATGGGATTAAAAAGCTTTTAAGTAAATGGAAGGAAGTCATAGGTAATCAGGGAAAGTATACTGATGATTAAATTTCAATTAAATATAACATTTGATCATTGTTTTCTTTATTCAAAATTCGGACAGAACTTATGGGATGACCTGATACAATTGCAAAGGAGCTGCTCCAGGAAAAGGAGCTGCTCCAGGAAAAGGAGCTGCTCCAGGAAAAGAAGCAGCTACAGAGGCATTGGACCTTAGTTCTTAATTCTCTACTTTTCAATGCAATTCTCTAAGTCACAATAGACAGTTTGTGGCAACTTTTAAAAGCCACTGACCTAGTTCCATAGCTAAATCTGTTGCAGCAAAGGGTAAATTTTGTGGTGCTCATGTTTAAAGTGTAATGCTGCATGGCAGCAAAATATGGGTACTAAATGTGGAGGATGTGTAAAAGCTGGAAAAGAATGGAGTGAGCATACTATGCTGAAAGTGTAATGTTAGTGCGCATTAATAATGAAGTACAAATCTGATAACTTATCAATGTTATTCACTAACTAAATCTATATGCCTAGAGAATAGATTGTGAAAAAACAATTGTATGAGTAATGAATAAATAGTTGAAACAAATATTGTTTCCATGGTTGCCCATTCTATGGAGTGGAGAGTTTTTGTCCAGGTTGTGTTCAAAGGTAGGGCAGAGTAGTTAATCCAAATCCAAGCAAATGCAAAAAGTATACACCAGTTTAACTGCATTTTAGAGCATAATTATAATTTATTGAGATCCAACACAAAATATAAATTTACTCTCATGCTAGTTATCACTAAGAAATTTTGCCTTTGAGGCTTTTCTCAAAAGCAAGAGAAATATTTGTTTTGATATTTTGAATCAGAGTTACTCAGCTGATTTGATGGATTTGATGAATTTCTCTACAATTTATGACAATAACTGTTCATGATTTCTTTTATACACTTCACACCTCAAAGTTATGGGGGTAAAAGGAATATTCTGGTATCACACACTTTTTTCAAGGCTTTAGATTACAAAATATCGAGTTACAAACAGAATGTCAGAACCAGAATTGTGTGCTTATGTTTACTGAAAATGTCTGGACACATTAAAACTAAGAGTACGATAAAGAGTTGATGATCGTAAGGAGTTAGACAGTAGAAGCCAGGAAAACTAGTAAGGATCTATGTCAACAAATAATGACAATTAAAAGTTCCCAAAATGAAATAATGGTACTGTTCTAACTTTCATAAGGCAAAAACTGATTTACAGAGAGAGAAAAATGATAATGTGAAAGAAGTGACATATCTGAAATCAAAAATTGAAAACTGTTTATGGACACTCCTGACAAAGGTTTTCCTCTACTCTATGGCACTTAATAATAAAAGATTCAAATTTTGGCACAAGGCCAGCAGTTTTCAAGGAGAATTAAGGCAAAAAATAGTTTCTATTATTGGAATAAGATTACATAAAAATTTAAAGGTTTTTGATGGGGAATAGTGTAAGCAATTCAATTAACATCATTACTTAACCAATATGTATTTTATCAACCCTAGAAGGAAACAGGGAAATTTGAATCAAGTACAATTTGAACTTAGAAATATAAAACATTAAACTGAGTACTACAATTTTTAAACCATGCCCATCTCTTTAACTGAATTTCTACACAATTGCTTCAGCAAAGACAATTACTTGTGAAGCTAGATGTAGGCATGTTCTAGAAAATATCATCTGCAAACATTGGAAGAGTATTATCTCACAAAATTTGACTATCTTGAACAATTTTGTTCACCTTGAACACATTTCTGCATATTTTACAAGACGTATTACTCCTTGTTCTAAGACAAGAAATTCCTGAAGTATTTTTCAAGCTATGAATAATAAAAATAATAATTGTTTCCATTATTGGCACAAGCTCACAAATTTTGAGGGAGAGTATATGTCAATCAAATTGACCCCTTAGTATTTGACAAGTTTTATTTAATTGACTCTGAAATGATGAAGAATAATACCAACCCCAGGACATGAACTGCAGGACTTGAACTCGATATGAAGGAGTTGTAACTAAAAGCCACCACATGGCATTTTGTCCAAATAATATTTTTATATGAGCACAGCTGGAAGATCTTATCATCATATCATGGTGCTCACCACATCTTTTACTATACTTAAACAATAATAAAAAAAAAAACACAAAATACACCCCCACCCCTGATAGCTTTAAACACTTTAAATAGAAGTTGTCTGGGGAAAAAAGAAAAAGAAAAAGAAAAGCCAGAGCAAAGAGGAAAAGCAATTACTTTGTCGTCAGTAGATAATGAAATTTTCCGCCCATAAATTTCCAAGCCAATAAATCGGAGGTTATTTTTATTTTTATTTCTGTTTTTTTTTTTACTTTTTATGTTTTAAATTCTTGTGATGATATTTATTTGTTTATTTCTGTCTTTTTTCACAAGTGATCTCCATTTAAAATAAAGAAACCAAACCAACCACAGAGACAACACCACCCTCATTACCACCACCACCACTACCAACAACAACAACAATAAACAAACAAACAACTAACCAACCACCAAGAAACAAGCAGCAAAAGGTGGCTCCCCCATTGTCACCATTTACCAACAAGTTTAGTAGAGAATATCTTATACATCTCAATATTGATTTGACCCCTGTGCGCCCTTCTCTCTCCCCTCCTATTCACACACCACTAAATCTCACCACCCTATTCTGTCAATTTAAAGTGTCTCTAAAGCACAGGGTTCAGTTTGGAGATGCAGTTTTAATATCTTTTATTCTCTCTTTCCCTATTTATCTCTTTGTCTTGCTCTCATACACAGACATTTTTTTTCTCCCTTTCACCAACACATTCTTTCTCTATCTCTCTTACACTACATATATAAACACAGGCACACTCGTTTTCTTTTGCACACTCTCTCATGCACATACAGACTCTGTCCTTCTCACTCATCTCTCTCTCTCTTTCTTTCTCTCTCATTATCTCTTAGTTTTATTTTTTAGTTTTTTACTATTTTTCCCAATAGATATTTAGATGTTTATCTTAGATTTTATATAATTTTTGTTGTTGTTATTGACCTTGCTGGAATCTTTATCTTAGATTTTTAAGTTTGTATTATTGTCAACATTATCATTAGTGCTATTATTGTTGTTGTTATGTTGAGAATCAATATTAAAAAATGTAAAAGTCACTATTCACCATTATCATCACCATGAAAACCATCATCATAACCCTCCTCCTCCTCATCACCATCATCATCATCATCCCCCATCATCATCATTATTCACTACTATCATCACCATCAACACCATCACCATCATGGTTATCATTACCATTGTTATTTTACATCCGTTTTCTTTCCATGCTAACATAGAAACTGAACAGATCTGCTCTATCAAAGTATCTCTGCACTAGTTATGTTAGTCCATTATTGTCATCTATGTGAGGTACATGCTTCTAAAACCAGCCTTCACCATTATTTCTTGATGTTCCTCTTACAAAGATTCATTTCACTTATTATTGTATTATAATTATTATTATATAACACAAGATACAGTAACCTAAAATAATAGTATAATATATGAAGCAACTTATATTATTTAGTTGAATATCTTTACAGGTTGAGTTCAAACCTCAATTTGTTTTCCTCTATTCTTGAGGGTTTATAACATAGGTACCAGAGTCTATTTGATGAATTGCATCCTCTTCCCCAAAATATGTTGTCTTTAGTCAATGTCAAGAACTATCTTGCCAAAGATGACTTCATCTTCCATCCTTCTGAGATCAATAAAATACAGCACCAGTCAAGCACTGAGATTGACAGAATAAACTAACCTCTCTCCTCAAAACTGCAGAACTTGTGCCTAAATTAGAAACAGTTGTAATTATTATTATTGAGAGAGCAGTGCATGCAATCAAAGTGACACTGGGGTAAAATATACAAAGCCCATTATACACATCATGACTACCCGCCTGATAAGGGTACACCCGGCACATGCATCACAACTATATGTGTGCGACATGGTGATCTCATATCAAGATAAACAGTGCATGACCTCGTAGGTGAAGCCCAGTTAGAATTTTCTTCAGGTTGAGTAGCCCATACTGCTCAAAAGGTCACTGAATAAGGTTTGTTTAAGGATGTTGAGCAAAAATATTATTATTATCATTATTAGTATTATTATTGTTATTATTATTAGTGAAGCAGGTAAAATGCTTAGTGGTGTTTTGTATGTCTTTAGGTTATGAGTTCAAATTCCACTAATGCCGGCTTTGCCTTTCATCCTTTTGGAGTTGATAAATCAAGTACCAATGAAACATTAAGGTTGATGTAATCGACTAGTCCCCTCCCACAAAATTTCAGGCCCTGTGCCTATAGTAGATAGGATTCTGGCAGAATCATTAGCACACCAAACAAAATGCTCAGCAATATTTCGTCTGTTCTTACATTCTGAGTTCAAATTCTGCTGAGGTTGACTTTGCCTTTCATCCTTTCAGGGTCAATGAAATAAGTACCAGTTATGCTCTGGGGTCAATGTAATCAACTTATCCCTTCCCCCAAAATCTCAAGTCTTGTGCCTATAGTAGAAGAGATTATTATTATTATTATTATTATTATTAAGACAAGCTGGCAAAATCATTAGTATGCTGGAATAAATGCTTAGAGGTATTTCACCTATTGCTATGTTCTGAGTTCAAATTCTACCAAGGTCAACTTTGCCTTTCATCCTTTCAGGGTCAATGAAATAAGTACCAGTTATGCACTGAGGTCGATGTAATCGACTGTACCCCTCCCCCAAAATTTCAGGCCTTGAGCCTATAACAGAAAGAATTATTATTATTATTTTTACCTTCACCTTAGCGAAGGCAGAGGTATTGTTTTCAGTTGTGTTTGTTGGTTTGTTTGTTTGTCCATGGACAAGATATCTCAAGAACCACTGGATGGATTTGGATGAAACTTTCAGGAATGTTTGGCCTCATGACTGGCACAAACTGATTAGATTTTGGGATCGATCTGGTACTGGACAAGGATTCTGAATTATTTGATATATTTACTTTACATGATTACGATTTTACATTGACTTTCAAATATTTCTCAATTATCTATCTTTATGTTGTTTCCAAAGTTTCATTTTTTGTTTCTCTGTTATCAATTTTACTTGCATCTCTATCTTAGCTGAAACAGATGGATAAAGAAATCAAACTACATAAACAAACAGCAGCAAAACCATTCAGAAATTAAATAACACTAACATATTTTTATAATATATATATTATAAATTATACATCTACATTAACACTTTACAGTATACTTACATATATATACATACATCTAACATTGATCTAAAACAACAGGAATACTAAAGGAAGGCCGGAATTTAAGAGAAGAGAAAACCAAAAGGTCTCATGCTATTCATTTAAAAATTCATGACTAGAACTTATTATTATTACCTCCACCTCTGAAACTATTTTGAATGGTGAATTTGTTAACTTTGGCTTGTATTAGATAAGGATAACCTATTTATTACTGTTACTAAATTTTCTACAGCCACCTTCACATTTCATGACTACCATTGGGATCGATCAGGTACCAGACAAGGATTCTGGATTATTTTTCCGTTTTTTTTTTTTTACTTAATTTTTGCGAGTGGTTGGGTTCATTTTTAATATCCTCATTTGTGAGGTGCAGTTGAGTTTATTTCAGATATTCTCATTTTAAAAACCATTTCTGGCCAATCATTGAGAGGGCATTGGTGTTGCCTTGGCAGAGGTTTGCGCCCTCTGAGTGCTCTTGTTATTGTTATTATGGTGGTGGTGGTGGATTGCCAGAATTGTTAAAGCATTGAAGAAAATGCTTTGAGGTATTTCTTCTGGATTCACCAATTTATATTCTATGTTCAAATACCTTCAAGATCAACTTTGCCTTCGATCTGTTTTGGGATTGATATTAGGAAGTACCAGTCAAACAATGATGTTTGATTTAATCACCTAATATTTGCCCTCACCTCAAATTTCAGGTCTTATGTCTCAGCTGGAAACATTTATCATAAGAAAATTAGGGCAATAGAAATAGTTGAACAGTATTTAGTCCTTTTTCTTTATGTTTTGAGTTCGTATCTCACTAAGGTTAATTTTACTATTCATGCTTCAGGGTAGTGGGCTGGGCCAGTAAATAAAATAAGTCACATACCCAGGTCAATTAAATCAATGATATTCCTCCCCAACAATTTTGTGGCTTTGTGCCAAACCTATAAATCATCATTGATATTATCATCATTTTTATCATTATAAATATCATCGTTCATCATCATTATCATTAACATTTGTATGTTATTCATATTAATTTTATTTTTATCTCAAATGGTGGATTGTTTTTCTTTTTGTTTTTGGTCTTTATAAACTATCATCATCGTTATTATTTAATATTATAATTATCATGATTATCACCACCATTTTTGAAACATACCTCTTCTTTCCCCATCTACCTCTTCCTCATTATCATCATCATCATCATCAGCATCAGCAGCAGTATCACTTGCAATAGCATCATAAAAGCATTAACCTCCTCATTATTACCCTCCCAACCCGCAAGCCGCCCCCATCTCACCCCACCCCACCCCAACCCAACACACATACCATTTTTATTATAAATATTTCCTGAAACAAAAACAAAAATG
>NC_068989.1:37785554-37794730 GCF_001194135.2 Octopus bimaculoides | reverse complement strand
GATTAATGCAACAAATAATCATGCAAAAAAGCATAACAAACAAGAAATGGTATGTCTGATAGGGTAAGATGGAGGAGAAGTTAATTGTGAAGAGTACTATAGTTTATTGATTTTTTTTCTACCCACCTACCTTAGAATAATCGACCAAAACATATATTAATGAGGAAGAAGATAATGAATGCCCAGTGCTGTTGATACAAACAAATAAATCAATAATTAAGAACAATAATGATAACAGCAATAAATAAACAATCAATAAACAAACATAACTAATAACCGATATGAGTACACACAAACAAAATAAATACGTAAATGAGCAGCTTTAAAACAGAATAGCAACAGTAACAACAACAACAACAGTAATTGGAATTGACAAAGTTAATTAGTTGAATAGAGAAGTTTTGTAAATTTTTACTAATCTCTTTATAATGAAAATACAAAAGATTAAATAATAATAATAATAATAATAATAATAATAATAATAATAATAATAATAATAATAATAATAATAATAACAACAACAAGGCTTTAATGACAAGCCAAAACTCATGCCAGATCTGTCATCACCCAGGACAAGGACCATGTTACCCAGTGGGGAACCAGACTGGGCTCGAAAAATCTGTTGCTGGTACAAACTCTAAAACAAAACAAACTGCCAGGTAACCAGAATCAGGATAACCCTAACCCGAGGTCTGTAGTGACACCACCAAAAACAACCTAAAGCAAAATGCACACAATGGACTAGAGAGGATCATAGAGATGTGTTGAAAGTTTTCTATACGAACTTTGTGTTATTCCGTTTATATTCACATTTCAACGGTACCTTACTTTCAAAGCATTTTCCCCATTATATGCCAGTTTGGCTATTTATAAGGCATTTTGCCTGGCATGCTAACGATTCTGCCAGCTCACTGCCTTAATAATAATAATGATAATAATAATAATAATAATAAGAAGAAGAAGAAGAAGAAGAAGAAGAAGAAGAAGAAGAAAAATCCTTTCTACTATAGGCACAAGGCCTGAAATTTGGGGGATAGGGATAGCCGGTTTCATTGACCCCAGTACTCTACTGGTACTTATTTTATTGATCCCGAAAGGATGAAAGGCAAAGTTGACCTCGGTGGAATTTGAACTCAGAATGTAAAGGCGAATGAAATGCCACTAAGCATTTTGCCCAGTGTTCTAATGATTCTGCTAGCACACCGCCTTAATAATAATAATAATAATAATAATAATAATAATAATAATAATAATAATAATAATAATAATAATAATAATAATAAAAAGATTGATACAAGTGTGAAGGTAGAACACCTACAAAAATCAGCATTGCTTGAAACTGCAAGAATTCTTTGCAGGCTTTTTGAAGCATGACCAGTAAACAAGTGTCACCTTAGTCTGCTGGGTGTGGACAGCTGACCCTTTACATCATGCCTAGCAAAATAAGCTGTGAGTTTTCATCATATAATAATAATAATAATAATAATAATGATAATAATAATAATTACAATAAATGCCCGGATGCAGTACCAGGCAGTGGCTCTCATGGCTTCTGATCTTAACTGATTGGAAGTGTTATCATGTACATTGTTTTGTCTTGGTATAAAAGATGGGCTACAGCAAATATTCTGCTCAATACCACAGATTTGCTTGTCAGTTGTTTGACCTTAACCAGTTGAGCATGTCCCTTGGTGGCTGACGATATGTGCATCTCTGATCATGAGCAGAAGTAGTGGGGGAGCATCATAGCCATGTGTTGAGAGGAATTCTTTGGGGTTTGAATAATTCACGTTTGAAAACATGGGTATTTTGCTCAACATCCTTAAACAAACCTTATTCAGGGACCTTTTGAGCAGGATGGGCTACCTGACCTGAAGAAAATTCTAACTGGGCTCCACCTGCAAGGTCATGCACTGTTTATCTTGATATCAAATCACCATGTCGCGCATGTATGGTTGTGATGCATGTGCCTGGTGTACCCTTATCAGACAGGTAGTCATGATGGGTATAATGGGTTTCATATATTTTACCCCAGTGTCACTTTGATGGCATGCACTGCTCTCTCACTCAATAATAATAATAATAGACAAAAGGAAAGACAGTGCTAATAAAGAAAAACAAAGCAAAGGCAAGTCAGTAATTACATGTTTACTATCTCTCTGGAAATTTCTAACTGGCCTCACAACAGATGAATTGTGAAGCTAAATGGAAAATGAGAATCTATTACTAGAGAAGCAAATGGGATGCAGAGAAAGTCAAGTTTGTTGTATATCACTGGCAGATATAATGTGAAGTATAAATAAGAAAGAAGAACTTAGGAGGTCAGGTGTATAAAAAGATATCATTATATTCAAAGTGAATGGATCTGTGAAAGAGGGAAACTGAAGAATACTTGGGATAAGCAGTGAAGAGAGATCTGAAGTTGTTGCCATCTCAGAAGAGATGACAAAGGACTACATTAGTTGGCAACATGCTGTGAGGGAGAAGACCTAGTCATCTCTCAAGATATGGCAAACCATTAGCTAAAATTGAGTGTTTGTGTGTGTGTGTGTGTATTGTCAAGTCTAATCATCAAGCTTTTTAATAGGTTCTTTTTCCTTCAGCACTACTAGCACTCACCCCCATTACTCATCCCTTTATCATTTGTTTGTCTATCACCTATACCATTCTTACCTATTCCTCTGCCACCTATATCTTTATCTCTAATGCATCTTGTGCACAAGTTACTATTGCTCATCTCAACTACTCCCTCTCCTTCTGAATCTCACTCTGCTATATTGCTGGTGTGACTAAGGATGGCAGATGTTCTCCCGTGTTCATGGCACAGTGCTTCTGATGGATCTAAGGATGCAATTATATTTATCTGGCAATTTCACCAAAACTACGCACTCTCTCTCACTTTAATTACCTTCTCTCTCTCACTTATCATGAGACTTATATGAAAAAGACCTAATCAGATGAACAATATGCCATCTAGATTCAGAAATTTCTCCTCTATAAGCATGTAAAGCATGATAAAAAGAAAAATCTAAAGCAATACTTGCCTCTCTTCTTGTAAAAGTTTCCAATGAAAATAATGGTTGAATTCAGGAAAAACTCCAACAATTGTAAAAACAAGATATCAAACACAAAAAATAAATACAAATAAAGCTACAAGGTTATAGAGAAGGCAGCAGCTTTGTTTGATGATTAAGAAAGAAACTATGGAGAAGACATCACACAGAAAACTATACCAAGTGGAAAAATATGAAGAAGAAAGGTAAATCAAAGAAAAGCACAGAAACATATTACAAAAAAAAAATAATAAAACTGGACAAAGAAATTAAGCTATCGAATGTTTATGTGGAAACATACAAAAGAACACCTCAAACTCAAACAGGAAACATACACTACAAAGTCAAAACACAGAACCCCAACAAACAAATGCATAAGATATGGAAAACTAATAATTTCAAAAGTCATGGATGAATTAATATGCATAGAAGGGCAGAAAGAAGAGGTGGACAAAATAGATGCAGCACCTATAGATAACATGGACAGCTCAGAAAGTTACGAATAGAAAAGAAATGCTAACAGCAGAAAAAGACACAATACTGCAAGCTCATTTTTAAGAACTTATTTCAGCCAGACACCAGACTTGATGAATCAAAGAAACTAAAAAAATCTCAGAAATTACTGACGTAAAATCCATAAATTTACCTAAATGAAATTTAAACAATGGAATTCGAATTTGCTACTACATATCTCTCAAATATAACCAAACTAAAAGCAAAAATGCAAAACATTAACCAATGCCTTTACCTGACAATTTTTCAACAATAGGAAATGAAGATGACTATTTTTGTTATCAAGAATAAATCCAACTTCACTCCACAAAGGGGAGTAGAGGGACATTTAGACATTTATATTGACATGATATCAAGAATCTCTAGTACTACCCATAAATACAAACAAAATCCTTTAAAAAGAATAGAAAGTTCTACAGACATTGAAAAGTGACAATTGAATTATTTTAAAAGAAGATGCTAAAGGCAGGGCAATTATAAATATAGATAAAGACTTTTACAAAGGGAAAGTATTAGAACAATTAACAGAGGAAATTATAATAAGGAAGAATCTAAAGTGAACATAAAGAAAATTAAATCACCAATCGATCAATACTCAGAATCCTTCATGGATAAAGAAATTGATTACTTATGCAATTTCAAAATAAAGGAAAGCTACTTCTATGAATTACTAAATTTATAAAAGCTTAAAAATACAGAGAGCTATTAATAAACAAAATAATCGCTACATAGAAATACTGAGGCCAGCTGATCTAAAACTGAGACCAATGGTGGTGGGATCACAATCCCCAACACAACATCTGAGTTACTTTATAGGCTTACTAGCAGTATAACCCGACCTTGTCCGGGTGTGACTTTTACACCATCTACGATAAATCTTGCTAGGTGAAAATCAACTAAAAAAGAAAGCCTTACAACGAAAAAACCCTTATGATGTAAATATGTTCATAATTCAAAAGACAATGAAATTAATAGGGAAAGTCTGAAGGCTGTTTTGCGTAACATTATTAAGTGTCTAATTGGCTATAGAAATGTTTGTGCATAACAAGTTTTTGCGCTGCCCTGATTATACATAGCAGGGTAATCCTTTTAGCAGGAGGTAGGACGGCAATTTGTGATGAAGCAATTGCTGGCGATCTGTTGCTACACAGTTTTGCCAGAATTCTATCAGATTAGGCAGAAGATGTTGATGCACCATCTTGCATTATGTTCAAAGTAGCTTCTGGAATGTGGTGAATTGCTGCAGTTTGTCTTTTTAAACCGGTTGCTTTCTAACCCTAACATTAACCCTAAACCCTAACCCTAACCCTAAAACCGTAACACTAATCCTAAACTTAACTGTAACCTTAACCCTAAACCCTAACCCTGACCCTAAAACCGTAACCGTAACACTAATCCTAACCCTAACCGTAACCGTAAACTCTAACTCCTAACCCTGACCCTAACACCCTGGTGAAAATCGTGGTATATTTACAAAACATTGACGAACATGAGTTATATTTTACTGAATGATTGTGTACTTGCACGTGTATGCGTTTGAGAGAGCGAGAGAGGAAGAGGTAGGGAGAGGGGGAGAAAGGAAAAGAGGTAGTTAAAAGTTTTCTTATGACGGCTTCTCTTCACAGCCTATTACTTCATTAGAAATCTATGGATGCACTTACGCACATAATAGAGAAAAATGAAACAAATATGGACGACTTGCTCCGAAACACCACCGACTGGGGAACACTTCTCAAAAATAACCTGCAGTTGTTTCCATCAAAATTCCTACATGCCTCGAAATGTACATACATCAAGGTATATTTGTAGAAAATTTCACGAAAAAATATTCATTTTCCTGGAAGTTAAGAGGAATTTAAGTGGAATTTCCGAAAATTGTCCCCCACACCCTCCCAAAACACTTTCACCGAAAATGTTTATATATTCGGAATCTACATAATATATAATATATGCATAGAAAATTTCATTAAAAAATATTCATTTTTCTGAAAGTTATGACCTTCCAAAGTCGGTGGGTACAACTCTGTAGTTATGCCACATTGACGAACGTGAATGATTGTGTTTACTTGCACGTGTATGCGTTTGAGAGAGGAAGAGGGGAAGATGGAGAATGGGAGCAATGTGTATGTTGTTGTCACAGATTACGTACGTGTGGTTGTGTGTGTTTTTACGTATCAATGTTATGAAAAATAAGTAAAGAATACTGAGAAGAAAGTTTAATCTATGACGTTGTATGTATCACTTTCTCTCTCTGTTGAGCGCGTGTGTAAGAACGCCGTTCCAGGTAGAAGGGAAGAAATATAAAAGTTGCTAGAAACAACAGCCAAATCTCCCTTAAATCACAAAGTAAATGGAAATTAAAAAATCTAATTACTGCACTCGAAAGTTCACATCGAGAAAATTCCATTGATGTAAAAAAAATTTACGAAAATGTGCAAAATATGGATTTCTATAAACTTTTAAAAATGCTTCACACAGACACACAACTTCAGCTTTATATATTAAGATTCCTTAACCTTCTGTACCCAAAGAGCAAAGTTACATATGATACGGCACAAATTTTCTTAAATGCATCTCATCAACAGTCCCAAAAGGCATAAATTTAACAGGCTTTGATGCAGCAAGCTTTTATACTACAGGCTTAACAGAAAACAAATAGGCATTATAAATGAATGCTTCTAAAACAGACTTCGTCATAAAAACTCTTCAATTAGTACTGGAAGAAAACACATTCAACATCAATGGAATAACATACAGACAGTTGAAAGGAACATCAATGGGTGCAATACAGTCACCTTCTTATGCAAATGTATGTGAATTGTAGAATTTAATAATGGCATTCATGAAATTTAATAGAATTTAATAATGGCATTCAATCAAAACTTTAAAGACTATGTCATTGAATATTGTTGCATTCTCAATGACTTCTTTATTATTAGTGTCGATTCAAGTGAGATCAAAGGATGAATTATATATGTTTACATCTTAAACACCCTCCATACATCTATTAAATCCAAATGGAAACAGGTAGAAAAGCACTATCACTCTTGTATATTTTCATAAATTCATGTGATATCATGATCACAACATGGATATTCTATTTAAAAAATGGATATACACCAATATTGGAGTGTTTTCGCATGTCATAAATCACACATCAAATGAAATATCTCATTGTATAACAAGATGCATATGTGCAATTGTGGTCAATCTAAAACTAGATGAACATGACTAAAAGAACTGAAAGGCTTTCTAAAACTACAAAAATATATCCCTAAAACTATTACACAATGGGATATTAAAAAGGAAAGAAGTTAGATATATTTCAACTTCGGACATCAAAACAAAAAGATAAAAGGAATTTAATCCCATTTGCCAACATTTTTAATTCTGGATTATCAAAGATATTTACTTCCATCAAAGCAAACCTACGTGATCTTTTTCTAAAGTACAAAAGGGAAGGTTTTGATCCATGGAAGTCTAATGATCAATGGCAAGAAATGCCTCACATGGGCAAAATTCAGTTCAGAAAATAATACAGAATTTTTATTTTTATTTTTTGGTGACAGCGAATGTGGAATATGCAGTAGTGAAAAAATTACAACCACTTGGAAACTGGTTCCAACATAAAATTAGAACTCAAAAACTCTTTCAGGATAAACACAGACATGAACTGCAAAACAAGAAATTTCATATATTGCAAAATATGCTCAATCAGTAAGGAAAATTAAATGGGCCAAATTGAAAACTTGTTGTGTAAATGAGTGAGGATATATTAACAATACATACGTCACCCTTGCTGAAAATTTAGGAATTAGCAGGAACAATTAATTCAAAATTTCAATTAATTCAAAAGCATGTAAGATATTTTAAAAAACATTTTCTCCAAAGAAGAAATTAATATAACTAAATGTAAAAATTTGCTGTCTTCAAAATACCCCATAGGATGAAATGAACGCACTGGAACTAAGGATTTATTGTCTGTATCATTCTTTACTCTCTTAATAAAAATTTGAGAAAATAAGATTATAATTTCACTTTACCTTTCATCTCTTTGTTCTTTCTCTTTATTACTTTCTCATTAATTCAAAACAAGAGCAAGAATTTTTTACTTCTATATATATATATATATAGGTTCAAAAAAGGAAAAAGACACAAAAAAAAAGCAACGTGAGGACGTGATACAGATTGTGTTACTAGACGCTCGGGAAAGGAAAGAAAGAGAATTTGACGTTTCGAGCGGAGCTCTTCGTCGGAAACAAAGAAGGGAAAAACGGAGGAAGAAAAAATCGCCAACGATATCCACGAGGTTACATTGTGGAATAACCAGAAATGAAAGGGTGGAGGAAAAGTTCTTTCTAAGACAGGAGAGTGCAAGCGGGAGGTAAGTATGTGTGCGTGCGCGCGGGTCCGTGAGTGTGTGTGTGTGTGTGTAATAACAGAACGTGTATGTATGTACGTATGTATGTGTGTGTGGTTTGGCTGTTTATCTGTTAGTGTGTGTGTTTGTGTGTGTGTGTGTGTGTCTGTCGTGTAACGTTGGGGAAGGAATTAGTAGCAATAATAATTTGGGAGTGGATGTAGACAATGGTCGGTAGAAAGTGGGCAGGCAGTTTTTGAGTATGTGTGTGTGCGTGTATGTGTGTGTTGTGTGGGTGTGATTTTCTTGCAGTGTTTACCTGTATTTGTGTGTGCGTGTGTGTATGTGTGTATGTGTGTGTACGTGTGTGTATATGCGTGCGGTTTGCTCTGTGGATCGCACGTGGGTTATTTTGTGTGTGTGTGTGTGTGTGTGTATGCGTAGTATGTGTGCGTGCATGTGTTAATGTTTGTTGTGTGTATATGTGAGTTATGTGTGGGTTCATTTGCGTGTGTGTGTATGTGAGTTCGTTTCTACATGTGTGTGTGTCTTGTGTGTGTGTGTGTATGTGTGTGTCGTGTGTATGTATGTATACTTGGGGGGGGGGGCGTGTTGTGTATGTGTAGGAGTTATGTGTGTGTATGTGGGTTTGTTTGTGCATGTGTATGTCTTTTGTGTGTGTGCATGTGTATCTGTGTGTGCATGTGATGTGTGTTCATGTGTGTGTAGACGGGGGATTGTATGTAGAGGTTTATGTGCGTTTTTTCGCGCCTATGCCTGTGTGTGTGTGTGCGTGTGTGTGTGTGTATGTGGATGTGCGTGCGCGTGTTTGTATGTATATATTGTGTATGTTTTTGTGCGTGCGTGTACGAGTATGTGTGTGTATGTGTGTGCGTGTGTATGTGTGTACGTGTGTGTATGTGCTTATGTATATGTGTGTGAGTGCGTGTGTGTGTAAATTTTATGTGCGAGCGCATATGTATGTGTATGTGTGTGTGTATTGTGTATGTTTTCGTGTGTGTATGTGTGTGTATGTATACACACACACATATATATGCAGATATATAAATATACATATATATATATATATATATATATACATACACACACACACTATACACACACACACACAAACATGTTCATATATACAAACACACATATATATATACACACACATACACATACATTTGTATACATATACATATGTACATATACATATATATATATACATATGTACATATACGTATATA
>NC_068989.1:37775582-37782850 GCF_001194135.2 Octopus bimaculoides | reverse complement strand
ATACATTTGTTTTGCATGATTTTTGATGTGAAATCGTGTGTTGAAACAGATATTGTTGTATTTGGGGATGGTCATATTGCCAGTTTAGTCAATAAAAACACACGCACTGTATATTTGGTGTTAATTTGCTTCAACTTTATATTACATTAATCATATTTCGGCCAGAGTTCTTTCGTCACACTTCTGTGACCTCATCAGTGGTCCTTTGCTTTCTTCTTTCTTATATGTGTATCCCTCCTTGCTAACGATCAGCCATTTTGTATTTTGTATTCCTATTGTATGTGTCTACATTTGTGCATGCATATCCCTCTCTGTGTGTCTATGTTTTGTAAGTGCATGTGTGTGTATGGGGAGTGCCTGTATTATCTGTATCCTCTGTTAATACATGTTCGTTTATTTTGTTTTTATTTATTTATTTGTTAATGTGTTTGTTAATGTAAGCTTGTTGAAGCATGTTCAATGTTTCTGTTGTAGACTTCCCAAGTTTAACGTAAAATTTCACGTTGGCTCTTTATTCCAACTTCTTATCCATGACAAAAACCGCAGACTACAACATACACGTGATCACAAAGACACAAATCTCAAAACTTGCAAAGTAAACCCAGCAATGTCACTTGACACTGCCTCATGAATGTTACTGCTAGCTCTCACTGCACATGCAACCACGTGCTACCATCTGTTGGTGTGGTACAGAACTAGTCTGGGAACATTTTGATACAATCATATATATATATATATATATATATATATATATATATATATATATATATATATATATATATATATATATATATATATATATATATATACATACACACATACATATATCTATATATTTATGTGTATATATATATATATGTATATATTTGTTTGTGTGTGTACTTATTTGTCTATGAAGGTTATTGTATTGTCATTTACAAATAGTAATAAGAAGCTGCTAATAATAACAGAACATTATATAATGTTAGGTTTTTATTGAACAAATCTTTATTTTTTGTTGTGTCCCTTCTTTTACCATAGAATTAGAGATTTCCTACAGTCCTATATGGATAAGTGGATCTGTTGCTGAAGAAGAAAAAATGAAATTGCTTATAGATTTTCCTTCCAACTGCCTAAAGCCATTTTCTAGTAACATCTATACCACAAGAATGTAACTTGCGTGAATGAAGTTATATTTGATGGCAGAGGACTACAGGGGAAATTAGGAATCACTCAGTTAATATTTATGGATTATCTATTTCCTTTATTTCAAGTCCATGATGTTATTTACTAATGTCAAAAACATGATTCATTACTTTATGCAACCTCAAAGTTAGTGAAGCAAAAGCCTAGATTGTTGTGCCAGTGAGGAAAAAAGTCACAAATACAACTATTAGAATTTTGATTTAGCTTTCATACTGACATGGAATGGATGGGTCTATTTTTATCGGAGCATCTCCACCACATGTTGCAGTTACTTATTATCTCTTTCATGAGGTTCAGTATCTTGAGATCTGCCTTCCCCATTTCTTCCCATATCTTTTTTTTTTGTCTTCTTCCATAAGTTCCTTGAATTGTTTGACCTTTTTTTAATTTTTTTATTCATCTGCCATCTTTTATATGCCTCACAGGCCCTTACCAGCATAGCTTTTTCTCTTGAACACCATGGTGGATTCCTCTAATTTCTATTCTCTATCTCAGCTCACATGTGCCCCATCATTCATGTTTAATGACACTACACAACCCATGGAGCATGCTCACTTAAATTTTTCCAGCCTTTACACATCCTTGGCATCCACTGCCTATGGTCTGCTACTGTGAAGTATAACACTGTGTACACAAGCATCATATAATCTACCCTTCACTGACAGTGAGAAGCCCCCTGTAGCCAAGAGAGATAATAAATCCTTGAACATTTACTACCCAGTTCTAACTCTGGCTACCATACTTTCAGAAGACCGACCTCTACTACTGATTATCTGATACTACTCAGTATCAGAAGCTGTTAACAGTTTTATGCAAACCTTCTGAGCAGTTAAAGGATTTATTTCAAGGTTACTCCTACTGGTAACTACACCTGTGCATCTGTTATTTATGTAATCCTTCTCTGTCAGCCTGCTTGAGATCCCACTGTACTGTCGATCAACTCATAGTTTATGTTAGATACATTGTATAAAGTTCTTACGTATTCCTTTTCTGTTTATCAAATATCTACCTGAATAAATCTTTATATAAACTGAAGCTAAAGGAAAATATTAACCATATTCTGCAGTAAGATAAACAGAGACGGTGTAATTATGTCTTAAGCTGTCTTAAAATAAACACCTAGAGAAATATGAAGTCAAGGACTTTTGGCTGCTACCCTGATGCAATACATTATAATGAAATTTCCCATTTGTATCAGTCAGTAAAACAATAAGAATTAATAGGAAGTGCAGTTTTAACAAAAAAAAAGAACATTTTCAAAAGGGGAGATTCTATCCATATCAAATCATTATCTTATAATGACAAGGGGGGATTCTATAGGTATCAAATCATTATCTTATAATGCAAGTACTATTGTTGTTTAACCCTAGGTCGACTCTAATCAAGCAGATCTATGACCAAAAGTGCCTCTGTCATGTCTATTCTTCTTTTGTAGAAAATTAATGTTTCATTTCTTTATTTCTATCAATGCCTATCAATCATTTTTTACAATACCATTTTAGTGATATCTTTCCTTATTCTAAGTTAAGATAGTTGAGGTGATTTGTCAGAGATCTGGGTGCTATTTCTAGCAGATTAGACAACTATGTTGAAGTTCATTATTGGTTCAGTGCAAGTAACATACTTTCCTGAGTTGAAGATGTGTAATATATTTGCTAAGTACTTAGGAATTAGGAAGAATATTCAGCAACAAAACACTTGCTTTAATAATGCATATGTATATTGACATTTTGAAATGCTTCCCAGATTTGCTAACTCAGAAAAAGAAATGCAAAATTATTTGTGTAGCCCCCTACATAGTAAAATCTATAGTATTGATTGATATTTCAGATACATGGTCTGTGTTTTATAAGGAGATGAAATATGCTCGAAGATATTTTATCAATTTCTATGCTCCTTAAGGAACGAAAAAACAACTTGGCAGTTTCAAAACTATAAGGTATTGAATTGTGTATTTTTATGTATCTGATAATAACAATTCCATATTGGGAAAATTAAAATTATTTGTCTTTTTTGACAAGGCACAATGTTAATTTTATTAGGGTTAAGGTATAGAGCAAGTTATAACAACTTTAGTACATAACAAGTACTTGACAGATAAAAATCAACGTTAACTTTAGAGAAATTTAACCTTAAAATGGGATGAAAGCGTTTCTTCCAACGCATCTCTACTAGCTAATTCAAAATACCTTCATAAAGTGAAATACCAAGTAAGATTTCAATTTTTCATTTGTTATCAATAGAAAATCAAGATCTAATAGTATTCATCATTGTGAAAGTAGGCCTCTCAAAGACCTTTTTGGCAGCTTGGAATGAGAGAATAATCACTCATGTGAAGTAACATCATGTTACTTAACAATTTATCCATATCCGTTTACCTCCCCTTGACCTACAAAACTATTAGTTATAATGTAGACAAGCACCTACTTGGGCAGAACTCAATTACAGAACTGCAAGACAATAACAAGAACATCAATACAGAGCTTACCCTGTATTGAACAAATATGAGGAATCATAATACTGAGCTTAAATTGTTGTATGTTAATTTAATGGCATGATTTCTAAAAGGAAGCAATTTTTACTAGATGCAATCTGACAGAGAGAAACGAGTATGAGAAAAATATTTAAAATATCAAATATAGAACAGGTTTTCAAAGAGTAAAAATTGTGGAAGTTAAAGAAATATGGGTAGAGTAACAAAGAAGTTTACAGCTTGAGAATATACCAGAAATTTCAGATAGTTGATAGATTTTGTTTGGCTGCGATCTAATATTAGGTCAGAAGGACCAAAATAACCTTTATATTAAAAAGGATTCAAATCACACATATTGGTATCAACAAAGATAAAAAGACTGTTAGGATAGTCCCTCCTGCATACACATGCACACACAAATGCACATGCACAGACACAGATGCACACACACACACACACACACACACACAAAGGATATTCAGAACCAAATTATTTAAAAAGAAAATTCAAAACCAAAATCCTCAAAACTCACCAAATTACAAAAATACCTTATAATTTCAAAGGAATCTTGTTTGAAACAGAATTGTAGTATTTTTAATCTATTTATGACTTAGTCAGAGGAAGAGGAACAATGTCCTTGACTATCTTCAGATCATTTAAGACTGGTAAGAAGAAGGGACAAAGTTATCCTCAGACAAGGGGCTTAGCCTAAATGCTTACATTAGAGTGAACTGTGTTAAAGACCAGGCAACTAGGGTTAAAAAGAATGACAGACTAGTTCAGTTACCAAACTCAATAAAATGCAGTAGAGAAATACTGCATTATTATTGTTTTGTTTACAGGGAAGTTTCCAATCTGATTTGTAAAAAGATAGAGAACTCATCTCTCATCAATAATATTGGTTAGATTCTATGATTCATCGAGGAATCTTTATATCTTAAACATAGACAAACCTTCACTACATCAGTGTACTTACAGTATTCTTCAATGCTGGTAGGGATTGAATATAGCAAATTACGGCATCATGCTATGTGTTTCAATTTTACAACATCTGCTCTTTGAATTCAATGCTCTTAGATCAATTCTCCAAATCTTCTTTCACCAATGCTACCCATGGGTGACTTCTATTATCTCCTCATTGAATTCATTTATTCAGTTTGTTCACATATGCACACCCACCCACCTATGCAATCACACTTATTTGGCATGTGTGTATATGTAGAGTAATAATTTAATATTTAGGTGTACACCTTGTGGTGTGCTGTTTAAAACCCATTCACAACATTCAGCTACCTGATGTCAATAACAGTATGGAGGAATATGCCACTGGATTTACCTCAGGAATTCCTTTGTGTCCATAGACATGTCAGTGTGTGTGTGTGTGTGCGTGCGTGCGTGCGCATGCACGTGCATGTGTTTGTGTCTGTGTGTATACAGATGCATGCACATACATTTGGTGCACAATCAGTAGATATTTTTTATTGGTTTACACACACACACACACACACACACATACATCCTCCACCACATACACACACATGACTGAGACCTTTGGCAATATGTTGTGCTTGAGAAGACCTGTCAAGCCAAGTCAAATCATAGTTTCTTTCAAGCTTTGGGCTGCACAGAGGCAAAGTAGCTGAGTTCCTTTTGAGTGTTGGGCCTCATGGAAGCAATGACCAAGACCTTTGGCATTACGTCTTGCTTGAGAAGACCCATCAAGCCGAGAAAAATCACAGACATGGCAGATACCGGTATCATGCAAATGGCACCCATGCAGGTGGCATGTAAAGGCACTCTCTGAGTGATATAGTATTAGGATTGGTATCCAACCAAAGAAAACAATGCCAAATCAGACAGGAGTTTGGTGCAGTATTCCAGCTTACCAGCCCTGGTCAAACCGTCCAACCCATGCCAACATGGACAATGGACGTTAAATGATGATGATTATGATGATGATGATGATTCACTCAGAGTTTATCATTTGTTTATACTTTGATGAATCAACAAAAAGGAAAAAAATTCCTAGCTTTCATTACATATATGTGTTAGCATGTATGTATGTATGTACGTACATATGTGTGAATATCATCACCATCGTTTAACATTCGCTTTCCATGCTGGCATGAGTTGGACAGTTTGACTGAGGGCTAGCAAGCCAGAAGGCTGCACCAGGCTCCAATCTGATCTGGCAAAGTTGAGTGGATATGTGTGTGATTTGAAGTTCAGTTTCATGATAACTACTCCAAGTTTACATTTAGGACATGTTGTCTAACAACATCAAGAGAGAAATTCAAAGTAGTAACAGTGAACTTGAAATAAATTCCATTATATCACTCATCTCACTTGTATTGAGTGCTTTATTTTATTTTCATGTGTTTAATTGCACAAAAATCTATTCATATGTGTGTGTATTATATGTGTGTACCTGTGTAATAGAAAGATATTTGAATCAGTCACTGAAGAACAATATTAGGTACTTGCCAATAGAAATTCAAATTGTCATTGAAAGATTATTATGTTCTAATACAAGATGTTGTTATAAATCAAACAATGAAGAATTGTATTCACAGGAAAGATAACCTACATGGTAGATAACTTGTTGAACTGGATAGAAACAAGAACATTGTAAGTTTCATAAGTGTGCTCATAAGGACACACCAATGTTACATACACATGTATATACATACACATAAACACTCACATACATACACGCATACATACAAATGGTGAGAGAAGCTTCCGAATGGAAAATTTTCTGTAATTGTAAAGACAACAAACAGAAGATGGTATTTTGTGAGAAACTGTATATAGTTGGGAAAGTGAGTAGCCCCTCTAGGCACTAACAGAACTTCAAATGTTAGAATGTAAAGAAAGATATACTGACAATTAAAGAGGAATTTATAATAGTGTAGCAGGCGGCAGCTCATCTATTGAATTATTGTAGCTAAAGCCATATACATATATACATACAAACACACACACACACACACACACACACACACAAGAAGATACAATTACATGTCTTTTACAAACACACATGCACCCACACAGACATAGAAGTATATATTCACACATCTAGAAAGAGATAGATGCATGAAAAAGATAAACATCAATAAATATAGATTCTATACACCCATGTGTATAGTTTTCTTTATGGCTAATATAATACAATCTTCTACGTTTGTCATTATGAACACAAAATGAAAAAAGAAAATGATTAATAATGTGATAATGTATGCACCGACTGGAATATGATTGTTCCCAATTGAAAAACGATGACTTTTATTCCACAATGAACATCAAGTACAATAAAATGAAAATCAAATAGAGAATTCTAGCTTCATCGAAAAATAGAATGGAAGAATCTTGTAATTGCAAGAGAATTCTTATTAGCAAAGTTATATATATATATATATATATACATATATATGTATATATACATATACATATATACATATACATCTATATACATATACCCATATACATATATGTATATACATGTGCATATATATATATATACATACCTATATACACTTACATATAAATGTATACATATACACACACATATATATATCTATATATATATATATATATATATATATATATA